>NW_027417874.1:0-75678 GCF_009905375.1 Apium graveolens | reverse complement strand
CTCATAGTTCTAGTGGTTTCAAGATAGCCCAGAAAGATATAGTCAACAGTTTTCGGACCTAGTTTCTTTCTCTTGTGTTCATGAACAAGCACCTTAGCAAGGCACCCCCATACACGAAGATACTTAAGACTAGTCATCCTGCCTTTCCACAACTCCAAGGGTGTCTTTTCCACGTGTTTCAGAGGGATTCTATTCAAAATATGGCATGCCGTATTTAGAGCCCCTCCCCACATGTATTTAGGCAACCCAAAGTTAATCAGCATACTATTAATCATATCTTTAAATGTTCTGTTCTTTCGCTCAGCAACCCATTCGACTCAGGTGTGTATGGTGGAGTAACTTCATGAACTATACTTGTTTGCACAAAATTCATTAAAAGTGTTACTCGTATACTCAACACCTCTATCAGATCTCAATCGTTTAAGTAACTTACTAGTTTGTTTTCTACTTCAGTTTTATATAAAATGAATTTACTAAGTGCTTCATCCTTATGTCTAAGTAAATAAACATAAAAATATCTACTACTATCATCTATAAAAGTAATGAAGTATCTAAACTGGTCCTTGGTCAACACACCACCAAATTCACAAATATCAGTGTATACTAAATCTAACAGGTCTGAATCCCTAACAATGTTATGAAAAGGCCTCCTTATTTGTTTAGCAGACACACATACTTGACATCTAGAATTCTTTTCTATGGTATATTTTGGAATCAACTATAAGTTCATCATATTATTAAGAGCACCAAAGTTTAAGTGACCTAGTCTAGCATGCCATATATCCGAGGATTCAACACAGTTAACAGAAGGAATAATATTATTATTCAAATTTTCCAAAACGGGTTCAGCATTAATAACAAAATAAACCATTTGACAAGTAACCCTTTCCAAAAAATATACCAGTGTGAATAAGAACTACTTTATTACACTTGAAAGAAATTTCAAAACCACTAGAAACTAAACAGATTCCACTTATTATATTTCTATGCATATCGGGAACATGATGCACTCTAGTCAGAGATAGTATACGCCCTGAAGGGAACTTCAGATCCACGTTTCCTATTCCAAGTACTTGAGCGGCACTAGCATTCCCCATCTTCACAGTCAAGATATGACTCTGTTGATAAGATACAAATAAACTAATGTCAGCATAAATATGCACATTAGCTCCAGTATCTATCAACCATTCATTTGATAGATATGTAGAAAATATTACAGGGTTGTAGGATACATACAGGTCAACGTCGGTTTCAGAAGCCGTAGCCTCACCAACGACCATGTTCACTACGGGCCCACTTGCGGTTCCAAGCACAGCATTCGCTTGCGCTACCACCCCGGTATGTCACAACAATTTCAATTCATCAATTAATGGACTATAATAAACATATAAGTCTTTTGTCGAACCCGTTGGCCCGGGAATTTAAAGAGGCATGAACATATATATAGAGCCTTGGTACACATAGAGGGAGGAAGATTGTACACAACAACCACCACAAGCCATACATTATCGTCCTTGGAAGTTTATCAAGAAAGGGGTCAAATCCATCAGTAGAGAGCCTGAGCCTTACATTTCAGATCTCTTTTTAAAATCTTTAAAATCTACGATCAAATTGTTTTCATTCATCTCCATCCGCAGTGTGACTTAATTCACCTTCAACTGTAACTCTATCATGGTGCCCTCTCATTGCTTGTGCAATCTTCTCCACCATGAATAAATGCTACAATCTCATTGTCATAGGAAAGTAATGCAATATTTTCCGGGGGATCTTCTGCTTTTTTGGATCTTTGTGCACTTTGTACCGGTCCTCATTGAAAATATCACACTTTGCCTTATTGTGATTTTCTTCTAAAATAACATGCAATCATTCTTGCAAGCATCAATATTTTCATATTACATATTCAATCCTTTAGTCATCTTGCGCACATTGTAGTAGTTTTCAGGCAATTTATGATCTTCAGGAAATATAGATTCAATGAGGTGAAGCAAGTCATCAAAGCTATTATTACTGCAATTATGCTTGTTTTTCAAACGAAGTATCTTTAATACAAACTCAAGTGTTGTGAATTTGGCATTGTTTGGATAAATTGGTTCAGAAGCAACATTTATCATCTTGTAAAAATTTCATGCCGCTTCATTCGATTCTTCCTCAAAATCCTCATAATCCACAAAATCATCATCATGCACATCATGCATCTCATAATCTCTGTAGCTGATGTTAACAAAACTCGTTTCCGCCTCATCCCTCGACACATTTTCCTCCCCATGACAATCCCACCTAGTATACCATTGCATGATACTCAATCGATACAAATAAAGTTTCACGCTACTAGGAAGTTTATAGTATTGATTCACACAATCTTTGCGTGGACATCTTATAAGTCCATTGTCTTCGACTTTAAGATGTTCCATAGCAAATTTAATGAAACTATCAACACTAATTTTATATTCTTCCGTTAATTACTTTGCCTCATCAAATCGATTACGACCAATCCAATTATGATCGAATGACATCTATAAATACAAACAAATTAATATTAGAAAATTATACTAATTAACAAATTCAAGTAATTAATTCATTAGACAAAATATTAAAGATAATTATATTAAAATTAATAAATATTACACAACTTACAATAAAAAAATTAACAAAAAAATGACGGGATCGCTAAAAATTATACTTATTTGAAGATTTAAGATGATTACATGAAAGCTTTTATGGATAAAGTAGAGGAGAGAAGAGAGAGAGAAAATGATTGAAGGGGGTGATTTTGCAGCCATTGGAAATGGAAAGGGGATGCAGTAGTGTTTATAAGTTCTGGCATTTAATACGGCTACAACAAGTGGTTAACAAAGCACGAATAAACATGACCATGTACAGTTGTAATTAAATAAGTTAAAAACGACATAACAGCATTGAAAATGAGGGCGACCCAATACAACCGACTGGTGTTGGAAATTAAATACAACCGAAGAAGATTGTAGGTAAATACAACCATATTCTATTGTAATTTGCTTGTTTATTTTAAATTTATTTTAAAATGTTTAGGAAATAGAAGTTTTAAAAATATTTTTTTTAAACTTTTCAAATTAAAGAGACTCGTACGGTTGGATTACTCAAAAAATTCAAATAAATTATAAACTCCAATATCAATAATTAATTTTTAGCTAAATTTTTAAATAGATTTAAAACTAAATACAATGGGCGGCAGTTGTTTTTACAAATACAACCGACTATGCTTGCAAGAGAATTTGAATTGGCTGAAAAAAATGGATCCCTTTCCCTGATTCTCAACCAAAAATTCAAATAACCCGGGAGTTTTGCCGCCTTTTCAAAAACTGAAATATGATGGATTTCGGTCGTATATGTTCGCAAAAATTTAACAATTTGACGGATTTCTTTCGCTCCTTTTCCTTTTGGCTAAATACGACCGTATCAGAGAAGGCGGTGGTATTTGTGTCTAAATATGACAGCCTTAATACAACGGCTTCCTCTGACTACGAACCTCCGGCGTTGTTTATCTTTTTCTGGCGGGAACTTGAAGTTTGACCCGATTGACTTTACAAACGACCGTAAACCGTCATATTTAGCTACCGTTGTATTTAAATGGCCGTTTTTAGCCTTTCTTTCTTGCCATTAATATAAATATAAATATATATATATAAATATATATAATTAGATCAGATTATTAACGGATTAGATCATATCAAATTCATATCCTATACTTATCAATACTTATCGGATCGAATTTTATTTTAGATGATTCATATTCGTATTATTAGTTTTCGGCTAGGATTCGGACAGAATATCGATTCACGAGTCACCCCTACTTGGATGTATTATAAACTGAACTTGCGGTTTCTAGGAAAGAAGTATTTCTCTGACGACTTGAAAATGAGGCATACAAAATAAAATAGTGCTGATAGATAACTAAAATCTAAAGTAAATTATAAATACTTTGCTAAATCTGTACCATGTGGAAGCCTGCAGCAAGTCAGAATGTGAACCAGTTGAATTTTATTAAATCAATTATTTAATTATTTAAACTGAAAAACATGCGCACCTGGGCAGGCATGGAAGGCCAGAAAAATAAAATCCATTCAGTATACAGTTCTCAACCCTAACTTTAATATATTTTTTTAAAGAGAAAACTGGGCTGAGGTTTACCTCTGCTATCTTAAGATTATAATACTTTTCTATAACATTTTTATAATAATTGAATCTCTCACTATGTATTTACAAAAATAACCTCCACTTGTATTGTATTTGTTTTAATTTCAGGGTTGTTACCTGAGGGTGACCCCTCAAGGCTAGCAATTTTTTTTTAATATATTTGTTAAAAGATAATAAGACGATAATCGAGTTTTCCTCTACTATCTTGAAATTTTAGCAATCTTTTTTTTAATATATTGTTAAAAGATAAAAGACGATAATCGAGTTTTGCTCTACTATCTTGAAAGTTTAGAATGATTGATTAATTAACATGGTATCAGAGTTTAGTTTAGAAAAGTAGTCGGCTCCGAGTTCTCTCACCCTTATTTATTTAGTTTAATATTTATGATTGATATGCGTATTTGTATTGATTATATTGATTATATTTCTGATTAGGTTGTAGAAATCACCCTGATTAAAAATATAAAACACATGATTTTCGAACTCACTATTTTTCAAGATAGGTAGGGCTGAAAAAATACCTGTTAATTTTTATTTTACAAAATTAGTCTAAATTTTATATAAACTGGGTCGTGGTTGTTGCCCACAACGTGTGGGGATAACTCCTTGAACAATTGTTTTGCATGAGTTGTCTAAATAACTAGTAGAGTTCGTATATTGTTTTCTAGTTTTGGACACCAGAAGTATTAAAACATTTAGAAATACATGCAGGATGCAGCTACTTGCCATCAACAATATTTCTTATTTATTCTTGCTGTCATTAATAATAATGGACTGTTTCTTTATACCCAACTTGTAATTTTTACTTTAATATAACTAATTATATATACTAGTTAGTAACCCATGCCAAGAAGGGGGTTGAAATTATATACTTGTATATTAATTTAACATGTTAACTTTTACTAATAAGATTATTT
The DNA here is from genome assembly GCF_009905375.1 of Apium graveolens. Taxonomy (NCBI): domain Eukaryota; kingdom Viridiplantae; phylum Streptophyta; class Magnoliopsida; order Apiales; family Apiaceae; genus Apium; species Apium graveolens. Next base: position 70,588 of record NW_027417874.1, on the reverse strand, counting down.
AAAAGTAAATTGATGCTTGTATGAACACTAACAAATAGAAATTAATGTGAAAAAAGTATACAGAGTTTAGAAGTCAATTCGTGTTAGTTGAGATTTAATTATTAAAATTTTAGTTATATAATTTTTCTAGTGAGTACCAAGATTTGGTAATTTTGTGTTCTAATAGAACATGATTTCGCTTATTAATATAGATAGTTGATAACTCGTGCGCAGAAGATTAATATATCGAATTAGGTGCGAAAAAACGGATCAAAATTAATATATTAATATAAAATATTAAATTGGTACTTACAAAGTATAATTGTGTAGTTAAAAGGAATCAAATCATCTATGAAATTTTTCATAATAATTTTAATTCTGCATTATTTTACTAGTTATAAATATCTATAATATTAGTTTTGTTTGTGTGAAATGAATTGTATAATTATCTTATGAACAAAATATTGTTATTTTATATAATTTAATATTAATTAATATTATTTGATAATTATTTTTAATTACCTTTTTCAATATAGTTTATTAAATATTACTTAAGTATTGATAAAAAAATATTTTTCAAATTAAAAGTAAATATACGTTTGGATGAATATTAACTAATAAAAGAACAAAATTTAAAGATAATAGAAGTCAATCTGTGTTATGTGAGTACAAAAAAACATGGTTTCGCTTATTAATAAAGATTATAGATTTAATAATCTCATGAACCAAATATTTGTTATTTTAGATAATTTAATTTTATTCAATATTATCTTATAATTATTTTATAATTAGTTTTTTCAATATAGTTTATTTAATATTACTTAATTATTGATATAAAATATTTTCAAATTAAAAGTAAATAGACGCGGATAAACACTAACTAATAAAAAAAAGTTTAGATAAAATAAGAGTCAATTTGTTTAGATAAGTACCAAAATTTGTTACTTTGTTATTTCGGTATTTTCTGTATCAATAAAACATGGTTTTAAATAAAGAGTATAGAAGCAATATATTTGTAGTTTTGCAGGCAATTGTTGACTAATGGTAGAGTGAATTTCAGTACCTTTTATAATGGCTTCTGTTTAGACTCTTGGTTTAAAATTTTGAAAATGTAATGTCAACTTCAACAAAAAATATAGTGTATCATTTCCCATTTATTTCGGTTTCAATTCGTTTTGTGTATATAGATAGTAGTACACACGAAACAGTTCCTGTAATTTAATGGTGTTCCGTGTCGGGTCATATTTAACCCATATGTGTGTTAGTTTCGTTTTCGCCTATAGACACAAAGCACAAGGAACGGGGACACGAATGAATTATCAGGTCTAAGTATTTGTGATTTGATAAAATATACTCTCTCGTCCTTAAAAACGTTTCTTATTTATATTGGACATATTTAATTTCGTATTATTATTAAATATAACAACTTCATTGTATTAAAGTACTCATAAATACGAATCCAACAAAATCACTCATGACTATGTTTGATGTTATAAATTAGACGTAAATTAGTAGTCTATCGTTTAACATGAACAGTACAAAAAGTCAAAACGGGAAGAATATTATGGGACGGATTGAGTAATGAACAATAACAGTAAAAATGAAATGATAATTGGTATGAAAAATTAAAGATGAAATGGAACTCCATTATTGAACTCACAATCTATGTATCTATCGATCTCTATGTGTATCTGATTGACAGTCTTGTTATTCTTCTATCTAACTAACTGATTGTATATATACAAGTGAAGTAAGCTTGACATTAGCAAAAGTTGGTTACGCAGGTGGCCTTCTATTTGTGTTGGTTATGATCGGGTACAATGCTGAGCTATGGTAAATAATATGTAGCTGCATCATGGAGGATTAATCTCAATAGTATTCACGAGGAATTTCATGGTTTTACATCCTGAAACCTATCCACATTAGTTGCTTGGCTCAGAACTCCATTGAATCAGAATCTTGTAATGATTATGTATACTTTTAACTGTATTCAACAGTTACTGTCAAAAAAATGTTGCTTCTTGTCTATGTTTTTTTTGTTAATCTGGTATTCAGGTCAGTTTTCGCCCATATCAACTAATCCGGAGGACTACTAGCACACTCGTAACCATCAAACATGGCAATCAACACTGTTTCACCTCAAATGGACCGCGTAGAATACAAATATTGCCGATGAATAACAACCCTGAGTGACTCAAAGAGAAACAGGAAGATGCAGAACAGAGACTTACTCAAGAGAAAAATCCTTGAAATTTAAGAATTAACGAAATGATCTCGAATTTTAAACATATGTCTGAAATTTGATTAAACAAAAACTTCTAAATTTAATTGTCTTTTGGGGTTGTTATTAACGGGAGACACAAAGCTCCCCAATATTCTGCAATACCTCGGTCAGTATAGGACGTTCATGAGGACAATGATCACAACAAGCTAAGGCCAGTTGCAAAAGCTGAACCATCTCGTCCTCGGCATGTTTATACTTAAGGAGCTCAACATCGAAAACCTCAGATGTCCATTCTTCCCTCACAGCAGATTCAACCCACCTTGGAAGATCAACATCGTTTTCTTTCAAGAAAGCATGAGTAGGCAACATGCCTGTTAAGAGCTCCAGTAGTAGAACCCCGAAACTGTAAACATCTGTTTTCTGAGAGACTTTGCGAGAATTGGTTACCTCTGGTGCCCGATAGCCACGATTGGGAATGGTGTCAGGCCCGTACAATTCAGCAAGTCCAATGTCAGACACACGAGCCTCGTGTGAGGTAGTAAGTAGGATATTCGATGATTTAATGTTTCCATGGGAAACTGCTGGCCCTAGTGAGTGAATGTATGCAATTCCACGGGCAGCACCAAGCGCAATTGCTGCTCATGCAGCCCAGTTTAAGGAAGTCCTGCCTGCAGCTTTGTTTTCTGCAACAAAACAAAATTGAAAAAAAATCCGTAAAAGGAAAATTCAGAATGTAAACAATATCGAAAGGAAAATGCTTGATGTACAGAATTGTGTACATAATGACATGAGGTGAATATTAATTGGAATGGCCCCCCTGTACTCACATCAACAACACCATTTAAAACGCCCCACATCAAGTGCCATGTCATGTCATTCTGTACAATTTTTTTGTACAAAAACACTACTCAAATCGAAAACCAAAACAAAATTGCATGAATGTTCTCACCATGCAGAAGTGCAGATAAACTCCCCATTGGCATGTAATCAGAAACAAGCAGATTCTGGCCTACACCATATGAATATGCTCTCAGAGGCACCAAATTCTCATGATCCATACTTCCAAGCCTCTCAATCTATCCCTATATACTTTCTCTGCTACCTCCACCTCTTTCAATCTCTTAACCACCATCACCTCTTCATTATCTAAAGTCATCTTATACGATATCCCGAATGCACCCTTCCCTAACACCTCAGAAAAAGCTCCCAAAAGATCATTCAAATCAGAGACCACGTCTGGTTCCCGAAAGTACACCAATTCACCTCTCGCCTTCTCATTAACTTCACTTTCTTGACATGACCTAAGAACCCTAGCTTCCTTATTTTTACGACGACATACAAGCCATAGAAGACTAACAAAGATCAAAATAACCTGATAGGGTATAAGAGACTCGGCTAGGATTCAACTCGGATCTAAAGGATATCAGGCTCGATCGATGGACCGAGACCCCCTCTCCCAGAACAATCAAATGGAGAGACCAGGCCCGGGCCCATCCTATGACCCGGATCCGGATCCAACAGGGAGCCCGGACCTAATGCCCACCCGGATCCGGATCTGGACTCAGACCGCCATGCACGGGGTCCCATCAAACACATGCACACCCTACAACCCGCCAAGGAGGGGTACGTGGGCACGTGACTATGAAAACTATCAACAATCGACATTCCAGACAAGCACGGCGCGTGTCAGAGGCTGTTAGGACACTCTGGAGGTGGTCCTCCCCTGGACACGTGTAAGCAATCCGCCCAAGCCAGGCGTCCTCCGCTCTCAAGATCCGACGGCTCAGGTTTAGAGGTAACTACCCCTAAACCCTACCTTGGGGCTATATATACCCCCAAGACTGAAGGGTTTAGGGGTTGGAAAATATTTTTCTCTTACACTCACACACTCTCATACACTCAAAACACACAGCAGCCATCACATATAGACACACATACAGAGCAGCCTCTAAATTACATAAATATATACCCTCATCTTCTCCAAAGCCTGTTCTTATTCTCACACCAGAGGCGCCGTGGGAGCCAAACCCCCCTTCTGGTGTTGTTTTGCAGGTGCCCAACCAGCAACTACACCTCATCCACGCATAGAAGGTCCAGGAACGCCGTCGGACGGAGCCGCCCGCTCACCGGAGTTATCATTTGGCGCTAGAAGGAGGGGCGCTCCATCCTTGGGTCTCGGTGCCCCTGGATTCATCTTCATCAGCAAACTCTTGAGAGAGTCCATTTTCAAACCTGTAAGAACATAAACAACCAAACCCTTTCTTGAATATGAATGTTCATTTTAGCCACGTTTGTGTGAGCTTGTTGCTTTAGGCCACGTTTGTGTGAGCCCGCTCTTGTTTGTTAAGTTTTAGTTGTTTAGGGTTTGATAATCTTGATAATCTTGAAGCCTGGGGTTTAATAGTCTTGGTGATTTTAAAACCCAGAACTGTTTTAGCTTGCATATTTTCTTTTGTGTTCAAGAGCCTGCTGTTCTTGTTTGGTATTGTTAGAAAAACCCAGAAAATTTGCTTGCTGTTATTCTGGAAATTTTTTGTAATCTTCAAAAAAAAGCAACCTCAGATCCACATTTGTAGCCTCAAATCTTGGTCAGTTGTTTGTACATATGGGGTGATGGCAAGAGCAGGAAAAAGTACAGCTGGTAGGCCCTCCGCCAGTACCCATATTCAGGATCAAGACCCCTCTCAAGTTCAAGAACCTGGAGGAGACAGGGAGACCTTCCAGGAGCAACCACTGACACAGCATACCCCGATCAGGGATGCTAGAAATGTCATAGAGCTAAATCAGTACAAGTACACCAATGTTCCAGTTGCAGAGGAACATATGGCTAACTTAACAAGCCATGAACTTGCTGAAGCAATCAGGCTCTACAGAGATGAACAAGCCCGGGCTCAGATGGAATTTGAACAAGATGATGAGCAAGAAGAGTCCGGGGACTCTCAGCAATCCAGGAGATCTGTCTTCGACCGAATTGGGGCCAAGGCAAAAAAGAATCAAAAAGAGCCTAGTAAGAAGGAGACAGAAGCAACCAGAAAGAAAAAGTTAGAAGAAATCAGAGAAAAGATAAGAAAAGAAGAGGAGGAAAAGCTGGAGCAAAAAATTCAGAAAAGAATGCAGATGGAGGAGGAGAGGCTCCTAGCTAAAACAAGAGGAAAAAGAACTCGGAGGGACCCTACCCCCGAACTCATTTCCGATGACGAAGAGGAGGTTCAGAAAGACCTCAAGGAAATGATCTACGAGCTCCAGAGAAAAATGGAGAAAGAATCCGGGGTGGAAGTTGGGGAGACCCTCACGCCCTTCAGCCACTCCCTAGAAGCCATCCCCCAGCAGAAAAATCTCAAACACTACAACTTTGATTCTTTCGATGGCTGGGGGATCCGGAAGAGCACCTCAACTACTTCGAACAGATAGCTCAGATATACTATTACAATGACTTGACGAAATCCAGATTCTTCGCCTCGACCCTCAAAGGGGGGGCTCAAAGATGGTTCAGCAGAATCCCATCAAGAAGCATCCACTCCTGGAAAGAATTCAGAGAAGCCTTCCTTAGAAGATTCAGAGCCAAAAAACACATGAAATGCACATGTGCCACCTGGAGACAATCCGCCAGTATGATAACGAAGCACTCTCAGCCTACATGCGGAGGTTCCAAGAAGCCATCAACAAAGTTTCGAATCTCGATGAAAGGGAGGCTCTAAGCATATTTCGAAGAAACCTGGATCCAGAACACAACGAGAGGTATATTGTGGAGTTGATAAACAAGGAACCCCAAAGCCTAGCCGCTTCTTATTCTATGGCAGCCCGGTTTATAAAAGAAACGGATGTTCTCCAGGAAATGAGAATGACTCGGAATGGAGGGAACAGGAACAAATCTTCTGATGACCGACCGAAAGGGGGTTACCATCAGGAGAAAAAGTTCAAACAAAGCAACCAAACCCAGAAAATAAATGTTGTACAAAACACCCCAATATTCCAAAGATTGGGTCCTAAAATAGAATCCAAAAGTGATCCCGGTCCCCCTAGGCAGCAAAGGGAGCCTAGGCAAGAACCAGAGTGGACACAACTAAATAGGACCCGAGAAGAGATACGGAAGGAGATCAAGGGAAAGCAATTCTACTATCCTCCAAAGCCAATGCAGACTCCCCCAGAGAGCAGGCCTTATAACAGGCAGTGCGACTATCATGAAACCCATGGACACAAGACTGAAAATTGTCTCTCTTTAAAATACTTCATTGAAGATCAAGTCAAGAAGGGGAACCTGAATCAATACATCTCAAGGGAGAAAAATCAGAGAGAGGAAAGGCAAAGAAAAGGTAAGAATGTGGTAAATGTGGTCCTGGGAGGCTCACACTCTCCCCCTAGGAGCCCGGGCTCAGGAGATGAGGTATTCTCAATTCAATCCTACCCGGAGATGATGATCTCATTCAGTAGCAAGGATTATGAAGAGGTCAACCCAAATCACAACGAAGCCTTGGTGATAACACTTGATATCTTTGACAACGAAGTGAGAAGGATGCTGATTGATAATGGATCTTCAGTAAACATACTCTTCAAGCATATTGTGGACCGGATGAAGCTAGGGAGCGTGCGCTCAAATGAATGCCGAGAGGACCTCTGTATGGGTTCGAAAACAAATTGGTCCCGATCCAAGGAACTTTGTACTTGCTAGTGATATTTGGATCGGCCCCAAACCAAGTTACCCATGTGATTAAGTTCTACGTGATCAATACTCCCTCATCTTACAACGGCATAATCGGGCGCTCAGCCTTGACCAGGATCCAAGCAATTGAAAGGAATATGTCCTAAGTCCAATCATGTATTAGGATTTAGGAATAACTTTTATGTAATCTGTTTTGATTTCATTAATATTAATAAAGACTTGTTTTGTTTTTATTACGGGCTTTATCTATTTAAGTGTTTAAAAAAATATACCATAGTTTAGAGTAAAGCTTTTTATGGATTATGATGAGATCATAATAGTGAGATCTAAAAAGATGATAACTCTAAACTTAAATAGTTCCTGGTCATAGGATTACTAACTGGTAATTAATAATCCGCAAAGATCGGTACATACTATGCTTGCTTCATTATAAAGGATGTCTGTTCTCATAGACATTTGTGTGATGACACTATAGCTAGTATGTAGGTGCTTATTATGGAATAAGTTCACTGAACATGACTCGCCTAGCTGAACAACTGATGGAGTTCACTCACGTGTCAGCAGTTGTTCGCTAAGTGATAGTTGTACAAGTATCCTTAGACTTGAGGTCATCATAGTCATCTTGTGTACACTGAACTATGCTTTGGTTTAGTTCTTAGTCTCCAGGGACAATTATTAGGGCTCTTCTGGGTATAGGAATTTGTACACGAAGATAGTGTATGATCAATAAAGGATCTACCCCTTCCAGTGAAGGAAGCGAATGTTCAAGGCTGATCCACTTATGCTAGTTCAGGAATCTCTGGCCAGAGTAAATGAAATTAGAAAGGAGTTTCTAATTTGCATAGAACTACGCATAATAGATGGTAAGCAAGTGATTGAATTAGATAGGCTTGACACGAGATCCATGCCTTGTATTTAATCGGGACATTGTAGGGTAGAAGGAGTTTATTGTACAGTAACTATTCACTGACAGGTTCTTGGTATTCTAAGCAGTGAATTCATATTATCCGGATAGTCGCGATATGTTGAAAAGCATCACTCACGATGTAGAATAAATGTGATTAATTAATTAATCATATTTAATAAATTAGAGAATTTATATAAATAATGATAAAATAGTTTTATTATTATTTATTTCTACTACCGGCTTAATATTGAACCTACAGGGTCACACCATAAAAAGAGAATGATTTTTTGGTGGAGGAATTAATTAATAATGGCTAATAAATTATTTATGAAATAAAATTAATTGGCAAATTTAATAAATTGATTAAATGAGATTTAATTGATTATAAATTAATTAAGAAAAGTTCTTAATATTATTAATTGAGGATTTAATTTTTGGAAATTAAATCAAGAGAGATAATTATTTCTAAAGTATTTAGAAAAAGGATTAATAATTAAAAGGTGTTTTAATTATTAATGAGAATAATAAATGGGATATAATAATATTATTTATGGGAAAATTTCAGCTGAAAATTTTGCCTATAAATACACTATTATAGACCATATTTTATTCTTACCCCAGAAACCCAAAAGTTTCAGAAAACCAAATTCTCTCCACCTCCTCCTCCTCCTAAAAGTCGTTTTCTTGGTGGATACCGGTGGAGTGCTTCACACTTGAGGAGCAACTGCTAAGGATCTCTGATCGTTATCTCCGAATTAATTTTAAAAGGTTAGATTCGATCCCTCAAATTTTTATTCACGATTTATATGCTTTTATTTGGATTTTGTATGTGTAAAAGTGTTTTTCCACGCCCCGCTGCGATTAAAAATCCAACAATGGTATCAGAGCATAGGTTGTATGCATATACATCTGTGGTAAAAATTTCAGAATTTTATGTGCTTGTATGAATTAATTATGATTTTTAGAAGTTATATCATGGATTAATTTTGTCTGATGAGAAATCGTTTCTCAGAATATTTTGAGTGTTGATCTGGGTTCTACAAGTGTTGTAGATCGTCTGGGTATTTTTTCCATAATTTTAGGATGTATAGATTTTTTATTATGAATTTTTGAAGTTCTTAAATTTAAATTCGTAATTAATTAATCATATATATATATGAATTGTATGTATATATGTTTGTATATACATCTGCTCTGCTGGTTTTTCTGTTGATGGCACGGAGGAGACAGTCTGACAGCACGCAAACCGAGGAAGAATAAGGCGGCGGCGAATCGCTGTAAAGGTCAGGACTGCGCGTCGACCACGCGCGCGTGGGGCTCACGCGCTGGCGTGCCACGCGCGGCGCGTGGAGACACGCGCTGGTGACGTCGTGCTGACGTCATGTTGACGTCATCATGCTGACGTCATGCTGACGTCAGCACAGGGGTTCAGGCGCGTGGGGCGCGTGAAGCGCGTGGTTGAATGTCAGACACGCGCCGGACAGCGCGTGTGCGCATGTCGGCGCGTGGGGAAGCTTGTTTCGGCGCGTGAGGTCGCGTGGTAGCTCCGTTTTGGGTGATTTTGGTGCCGTTGGATTCGTATTTTCGAGACGCTTCTAATGGTATTATTTGATACGTTATGAAATTGTTTCGAACTGTTTATAGCTAACAGAAGTGTTTTTTAAGCTATTTTAACTGTTTTTAATTGCTTTTAAATGCTTCTTGTGATACATAGAGATGTATATTGCTTAGAACAATGTGCTAGATGATATAACATGCCTACCTTGATGTTGATTCATGTTGATATATGTGATATATGCTTAGTTTATCATGCGATGATAGATTTAGGTGAACTTAAATGAACATAAGGCGTTTGTTAGACAACCTAGTATAGTGAAATTGTTTCATAACCTTAATAATAATATTATGAATACAATCATGAGATTGTTGTGAAACACGTAATTGAATATGAATTTTGATATGAGAGAAAGGATGATTCTGTCAACAACAGATTTCTATCTGTAAGAAAGGGTTATTAAGTGACGCCTCTTGACAATGCTCCACCCGATCTGGGAATCGTCTGATTATTGATTATTGATTTGAAATATTTAATTTAAAAGGAAGAATCTCTTTATAATATGATTATGATTGTAACGTAATATAATCCCTCTAAAATTAAATAATATCAAGTAGTAATTGGCCAATGACACAACGGGCTTGTGTCGGTCATAGCCTTCCAACATGATAGAAAAGTAGTTCTTATTTTTGAATCATTGTCGGTTCGTGCTACAGCCGAGGGCTTTGATTTCGAAATAAGAAATACTTGTCTATTACATAGAGATGTGTACATTGAATAAGAATCTAAAGGTCGGTACGTGCTACAGCCGTGGGCCTTTGGGGACTGATTCAACTGTACGGAATGTTGGGTTAGACTTGACTTAGAATATTGAGTTTGTCGTGCTACAGCCGAGACTCAATTATTCAAGAGGCTAAAGTTTGATTAGGGAATAACATGAGATGTAATTGACAAGAGTTGTCTGCCTATTGAACATTACATGGCGGTTCGTGCTACAGCCGGGGTCGTGTAATGGAATGTAGGATCCCTATTCCCACTAGCATTATGAATGCTTAATTTTTCATGTAGGGGTTGAATAAATTAGGAAAACTAGTGGGAGCCACTTATGAATAAAGACCCGATTCATATAGTGTTTTGAAATGAAATCGAATATTTGCTAAGTGTTGTTATGTGTTTATCATTTACAGATTTACTTTGTACGTTATGTCTTCTGCACTATCACTCAGGAGCATACTAGATGCTCACAAATTGACTGGTCCTAATTATGCTGACTGGCTTCGAAACTTGAGAATTGTTCTCAGGATTGAGAAGCTGGAATACGTGATTGACTCACCTAAGCCTACTGAACCTGCTAGTGATGCACATAATGATGAACACGTTGTGTATCGTAAGTGGATAGATGATGCAAATGTTGCTCAATGCATCATGCTAGCTTCCATGAACATTGAGCTACAGAAGCAACATGAGCATATGGATGCTCACACTATCCTCATGCATCTACAAGAGTTGTATGATGTGGCAGGGAGGACAGCTCGATATGAGATATCGAAGGAGCTGTTCGGTTGTAGGATGTCTGAGGGATCATCTGTGAATGACCATGTACTTAAGATGATCAATTTGATTGAACGTCTTGGACAACTTGGTTTTGCCATGGATGGGGAGCTGAGCCAAGACTTGGTCTTGCAATCGCTTCCGAGTTCGTTCTCGCAGTTTGTTGTGAACTTTCACATGAATAAGTTGGATGTCAGCCTGCCTGAACTCCACAACATGTTGAAGACTGCGGAATCGAATTTTCCCCCTAAGAAGAGTTCTGTTCTTCTAATTGGTGAAGGTTCCAATCCTAAGAAAAGGAAGAGGAACTCTTCCAAGAAGAAGAAAGTAGGTGAGAAAATGCCGGTTCCACCAAAAGCTGAAGACCCCAAGAGCAAAGTTGTTTGCTTTACTGTAACAAGGTGGGGCACTGGAAGAGGAACTGCAAGGTTTACCTTGCAGAATTGAAGAAGAAGGGTAGTGAGACTACCGCTTCTGATTCAGGTATGTTCATGATAGAAGTGAATATGTCATTTCTACTTGGGTATTAGATACCGCCTGTGGTTCTCATATCTGCAATTGTTGCAGGGACCAAGGAGAAGTAGGACTCTTGAGGAAGAGGAGGTGATTCTACTGATGGAAATGGAGCAAGAGTTGCTGCTAGATGTAGAATCATTTCATTTACATATGCCTACGGGCAAGACATTGTTTTAAATAATTGTTATTTTGTTCCCTCGATTGTGAGGAATATTATTCCCATGTTAGACTTGGCTGGATTTTCATTTATTATTGAGAATAATGAATGTTCTATTCTTAGAGATAATATTCTTTATGGACGTGGTACTTTAAATAATGGTCTGAATATATGTGACATAATTTACTTCAGATTGAACAAACTAATAAAAGAAAAGGGATGATGAAAATCTCACTTATAGTGGCACTGCAGTCTCCATTTAGTAGACATGGAGAGAGGCTGCAAATTTGCTAGGAATGGTACACACAGATGTATGTGACCAATGTCTAAGCAAGCCATGGGTGGATTTTCATACTTCATTACTTTCATAGATGATAGATCTAGATTCGGATATGTGTTTGATGAAACACAAGTCTGAGGCCTTTGAAAAGTTCAAAGAATATAAGTATGAAGTGGAGAAACAACCAAACATAGTATTATAACTCTTCGATCAGATCGAGTGGTGGAATACTTTAATGGAGTGTTTCTAGATTATCTCAAAGTAAATGGTATAGTCTCCCAGTGGACTCCTCCAGATTAGTATCTGAAAGGAGAAATCGAACTTTGTTAGACATAGTTCGGTCCATGATGAGCTATGCAAATCTTCCAGTATTCCTATGGGGTTATGCATTGGAAACCTCAGCATATTTACTGAATAAGGTGCTTTCCAAAATCTGTTCCTCAAACTTCGTATGAGATATGGAAAGAAAGGAAACCGAGTCTTAAACACGTTAAGATTTGGGGATGTCCAGCTTATGTCAAGTAAGTTGACCCAGATAAGCTGGAATATCGATCCGTAAAATGTAGTTTTGTGGGATATCCTAAAGAGACTTTAGGGTATTACTTTTGCACCGATCATCGGGTGTTTGTCTCCAGACATGCTACCTTCTTGGAAAAGGAGTTTATCCTTGAAGGAAACAGTGGGAGCAAAATTGAACTTGATGAAGTTCAAGAAGCACAAACTACTACAGATCAAGTGGAAACACCTGTTCTGACTGAACAACCTTTTGTGGAACAGCCCATTCATAGGTCAGGGAGAGTGTCTCGCCAACCTGAGAGGTAATATGGCCTTGTCATTGAGAATGACAATGAGTTGTCAATCATTTGATGATGACGACCCTGTGACCTATAATGAGGCTATGAGTAGTGTTGACTCAGAGAAATGGCATAGTGCCATGAAATCCAGAATGGAATCTATGTATACGGTATACAAAAGATAGATTATAGCAGATGGCCAGGTGGAGACCTTAAGGCCAGGCTTTTGGGAAAAGGATTCAAACAAAGGCAATGGATTGACTTTGATGAAACTTTTATGTAGCCCTGTTAAAATCAGTTCGGATTTTGCTTGCGATTAATGTGGTTTAAAGCAAGCTTCTCGTAGATGGAACATCGTTTTGATGAGACAATCAAAGAGTTTGATTTTATCAAAAACGTGGATGAACCATGCGTCTACAAAAGGGTTAGTGGAGCGCGGTAACATTTCTTATATTGTATTGAATTAGAGTTGACACACACAACAACATAGCAGACCCACTCACAAAGCTACTTTTTGAAAGTCACTTTGATCGTCATAAAGATGAGATGGGTATTAGATACCAGAGTGATTGGCTTTAGTACAAGTGGGAGATTGAAAGGAATATGTCCTAAGTCCAATCATGTATTAGGATTTAGGAATAACTTTTATGTAATCTGTTTTGATTTCATTGATATTAATAAAGACTTGTTTTGTTTTTATTACGGGCTTTATCTATTTAAGTGTTTAAAAAGATATACCATAGTTTAGAGTAAAGCTTTTTATGGATTATGATGAGATCATAATAGTGAGACCTAAAAAGATGATAACTCTAAACTTAAATAGTTCCTGGTCATAGGATTACTAACTGGTAATTAATAATCCGCAAAGATCGGTACATACTATGCTTGCTTCATTATGAAGGATGTCTGTTCTCATAGACATTTGTGTGGTGACACTATAGCTAGTATGTAGGTGCTTATTATGGAATAAGTTCACTGAACATGACTCGCCTAGCTGAACAACTGATGGAGTTCACTCACGTGTCAGCAGTTGTTCGCTAGTGATAGTTGTACAAGTATCCTTAGACTTGAGGTCATCATAGTCATCTTGTGTACACTGAACTATGCTTTGGTTTAGTTCTTAGTCTCCAGGGACAATTATTAGGGCTCTTCTGGGTATAGGAATTTGTACACGAAGATAGTGTATGATCAATAAAGGATCTACCCCTTCCAGTGAAGGAAGCGAATGTTCAAGGCTGATCCACTTATGCTAGTTCAGGAATCTCTGGCCAGAGTAAATGAAATTAGAAAGGAGTTTCTAATTTGCATAGAACTACGCATAATAGATGGTAAGCAAGTGATTGAATTAGATAGGCTTGACACGAGATCCATGCCTTGTATTTAATCGGGACATTGTAGGGTAGAAGGAGTTTATTGTACGTAACTATTCACTGACAGGTTCTTGGTATTCTAAGCAGTGAATTCATATTATCCGGATAGTCGCGATATGTTGAAAAGCATCACTCACGATGTAGAATTTATATAAATAATGATAAAATAGTTTTATTATTATTTATTTCTACTACCGGCTTAATATTGAACCTACAGGGTCACACCATAAAAAGAGAATGTTTTTGGTGGAGGAATTAATTAATAATGGCTAATAATTATTTATTTATGAAATAAATAATAATTGGCAAATTTAATAATTGATTAAATGAGATTTTTGATTATAAATTAATTAAGAAAAGTTCTTAATATTATTAATTGAGGATTTAATTTTTGGAAATTAAATCAAGAGAGAGAATTATTTCTAAAGTATTTAGAAAAAGGATTAATAATTAAAAGGTGTTTTAATTATTAATGAGAATAATAAATGGGATAATAATAATATTATTTATGGGAAAATTTCAGCTGAAAATTTTTCTATAAATACACTATTATAGACCATATTTATTCTTACCCCAGAAACCCAAAAGTTTCAGAAAACCAAATTCTCTCCACCTCCTCCTAAAAGTCGTTTTCTTGGTGGATACCGGTGGAGTGCTTCACACTTGAGGAGCAACTGCTAAGGATCTCTGATCGTTATCTCCGAATTAATTTTAAAAGGTTAGATTCGATCCCTCGAATTTTTATTCACAATTTATATGCTTTTATTTGGATTTTGTATGTGTAAAAGTGTTTTTCCACGCCCCGCTGCGATTAAAAATCCAACATCAATCACCTCCATATCACATTTGAAAATCAAGTTCCCAACCCCAACCGGGGTAGGAGAAATCAAGGGAGACTATGAGGTAGCTGAAAGATGTTATAGCCGGACTCTGGTAATGGCTCAGACCCATCAAGACAACAAGAGAAAGACTGTCGTGCTCCGGAAACAGCAAAGTATTAAGAAATATCGCCAACAATCAAGGGATGACGGGAGAAAAGAAGTTCAGGTCATAGAGACCTTCTCAGATCCAAAAGCAACCAAACAAGGCTCAGAAGAGCAAAAAAGCAACCAAGTCACAGAAGGGATTGAATTGAGCCTAGGCCTTGGCCAAACCAATCCTACTGTGCAAGCAACCAACACAGAACAAATTGGAAAAAGAAACAATAAAGAGATGACAGCACATGCTCAGATTTAAATGAAAAAGAACACAGAAGCTCGGATCCAGAAGATGGTATCAAATACGGATCAATCCAAGATAGAGGCCGCTGTTGAAACAGAAACAATTCTGATCAGTACAAGCGATCCTTCCAAAAAGATAAAGATAGGATCCGGGCTCGAGGCTAATTTTAGAAAAGACCTGGTGTCACTACTCCAAGGATACTCTGATATATTCGCTTGGACCCCGAAAGAAATGCCCGGGTTGGATGAATCCATAGCGATGCATAACTTGGACGTCAACCCAGAGAGGAAGCCAGTCAAGCAAAAGAGAAGAAATTTTGCCCCGAAAAGGCAGAAAGCAATCGATGAAGAAATTGAGAAACTACTGAAAGCTGGAATAATATGCGAAGTCAAGTACCCGAAATGGCTGGCAAATGTAGTGATGGTGAAAAAAACAAACGGAAAGTGGAGAATGTGTATCGATTACACAGACTTGAATAGTGCATGCCCCAAAGACCCGTACCCCTTGCCAAATATTGATTAATTGATCGATACAACCTCTGGGCACGTGATGCTAAGTTTCATGGACGCCTACTCGGGGTACAACCAGATCAAGATGAATCCCAGAGACATTCTAAAGACAGCCTTCATCACCCACAGGGCGGTCTATGCCTATGTAATGCTACCGTTCGGATTGACTAATGCGGGAACAACATATCAAAGGGCAATGAATAAAATCTTCAAGGACTAGATTGGAAGGAATCTGGACTCATATGTCGATGACATGATTGCAAAGTCCACAAGCATCCCCGGGCACATAGGAGACCTGAGAGAATGCTTCGACAACCTGAGAAAGTCTCACTCGGCTCAATCCAGAAAAATGCACATTCGGAGTAGGGGCAGGAAAATTTCTTGGATTATGATAAGCAACCGAGGAATTGAAGACAACCCAGAAAAGATAAAGGCAATCCAAGAGATGAAGGCCCCTAGAACGCAAAAGATGTGCAGAAGCTAGCAGGGTCATGGCTGCACTAAGAAGATTCATCTCCAAGTTAGCTGAAAGATGCCTACCCTTCTTTGACCTGTTAAAAGGAGCAACCAACAAGAGAGAAGTTAATTGGAGCCCGGAATGCCAAAGCGTATTTGAAGAAATCAAAAGATACCTTTCTCAACCCCTGTGTTAACAAAAGCTCAACCCGGGGAACCCCTATCCCTTTACCTGTCAGCAGGGGCCCTGGCAGTTGGAAGCAGCCCTTGATCAGGGAAGGAGAATGGCAAACAGCAACCAGTTTATTATGTGAGCCAAGTGCTAAAAGATGCAGAAACACGGTACCTGAGGCTAGAAAAGTTTGCTTTTGCCTTAGTCACAGCATCCAGAAAAACTCAGACACTACTTCCAGGGAAGGGAGATACGAGGTTGTAACAAATCAACCATTAAGAAAGATAATACACAAGCCAGATGTCTCAGGGAGGTTGGTAAATTGGGCAATTGAGCTAAGTCAGTTCAACCTAAGTTTCATTCCTAGAACAGCAATCAAAGCCCAGGCTCTAGCTGATTTCATCATAGAATGCAATTTCCCAGAAGAAGAGCCCGTGCCCATGTGCATTGACCCTGAGAGAAACACAGATCAAGAAACAGAAGTCTGGGCTCTCAAAGTTGATGGTTCTTCAACGAATGAAAGATCGGGAGCCGGGCTCATCCTAAAGAGCCCAGAAGGGTTCACAATCCAAACAGCGATCTCCTTTGCATTCTCAACAACAAACAACCAAGCAGAGTATGAGGCCTTGATTGCAGGATTGAAGCTAGCAAGAACACTCAGGATCCAGAATCTCAAAATCTACAGCGACTCCCAGATCGTCGTAAAGCAAACAGATGGCGAGTACATAGCCAAGGATCCAGTTCTAACCAAGTACCAGGCTCTGGTCCAAAGCTACCTCGCCTTGATACCAAAAATACAAATCATCCAAATCTGCAGAGAGGAAAATTCAGAAGCTGATACACTATCTAAGCTTGTTCAAAATTCATCAGACCTGGATTGCTCCGTCTACTTCGAAGAATTGCAGAGAAACCAAGCACAGATTCTGAGGAAGTCATGGAAATAGACAACAGCCCGAATTGGATGACCCCCATTCATTAACTACTTAGAGAAGGAGAGCTCCCGGAGGATAAAGGGAAGGCACAAAGGTTAAAGGAAAAATTCAAAATTCTTCATGGAAGAGGAAATACTCTATCGCCGGACCTTCTCCTCCCCAATCCTCAAGTGTATAGGCCCAGGAGAGGCACAGTACTACCTCATGGAAGTTCACGAAGGAATCTGCGGGGACCACATGTCCGCAAAAGCACTAGCTCACAAAATCATAAGGCAGGGGTACTACTGGCCTACTATCCATCAGGATTCAATAGACTTTGTGAAAAAATGCAAGGAATGCTAACTCTTCAGCATGTGACACGGGTGAGCCCAGTCCTACCTTCTTCAGTCTTGTCACCAATCCCATTTGCTATATGGGAATGATATCATGGGACCCTTTCCCAGGGCCAGAGGAGACCTCAGATACTTACTAGTCTCAATTGATTATATGACAAAATGGGTAGAGGTAAAGGCAATGAGAACAATAAACCAACAAGACTGCATCAAGTTCATGGACAACATATTGATGAGGTTTGGGATCCCGAGGATACTGGTCTCAGATAATGGTCCATAGTTTGTTGGTTCAGAATTCGAATCCTACCTTCAAGAAAGGGGCATCCGGCACAAGAAGTCATCAGTAGCCTACCCTCAAGGAAACGGCCAAGTTGAAGTAACAAACCGAATACTTCTCAAGGGAATAGAGAAGAGACTCAGGGAAAGCAAAACCAAATGGCCAGAAGAATTGCCTAGTTTACTTTGGGCATACAGAACAAGCCCCAGAACAAGCACAGGAGAAACCCCCTTCAAGCTGGCTTATGGAACTGAAGCCATGCTACCAATTGAAGTAGGATCCCCCTCCCATCGAGCAATCAACTTGATGAGATAGCAAATGAGGAGGGGCTCAGAACGAATACTGAGCTAATTGACGAAGTCCGAGACCAGGCAGTGGCAAGAACGGAAAAATATAAGCAGAAAACAAGAGAGCACTTCGGCAAGAAGTCCCGGGTCAAAAACTTTCAAGTTGGAGACCTGGTCCTTCGAGACACGGAAGCTTCAGACCCCCACCAACACTGGAAAGCTAATGCCAAAGTGGGAAGGCCCATACAAAGTCAAGGAAGTTCTAAGGCCAGGAACATACAAGCTCATGAACATGGATGAGTCTGAAGTACCGAATACATGGCATGGACTCAGGCTCAGAAAGTTTTACCAGTAGAAAAGCAACCAAAAGCAACCAGAACTTGTAGCCTATGGCAAGCAACCAATCTATGATCCTATATTTTGTATGAAAAAATTTGCAAATCAATGAAAAGAATTTTCCTTTCTTAGAAAGTTATTACTTCTAAATTACCAGTTATGGAAGCAAAAAACAACCCGAGTACCTTCTCATACCCGGGTTAGAAGCAAAAAACGAAAGCAACCACTATTTGCTTAGAAAAAAACGAAAGCAACCACTATTTGCTTAGAAAATTCTAAGTAAATGGAGCAATCACCAATCCGGATTAGACATACCCGGATTGAAAGTAAATTTAAAAGCAAAAAACAACCCGGATTAGTATTCAAATCCAGGTTGCAAAAAACCATTATGTACTTAAATTTTCCAAGTATATAAAGCAAAAAAAGCAAACATCAACCGGGTGTGTCATATACCCGGATTGAAAGCAAATTTAAAAGCAAAAAAAAAACAACAACCCGGATTAGCATTCAAATCCATGTTGCAAACAACAATTTTGTACTTAAATTTTCCAAGTACATAAAGCAAAAAAGCAAACATCAATCCGGGTTAGACATACCCGGATTGAAAGCAAATTTAAAAGTAAAAAATAACCCGGATTAGCATTCAAATCCTGGTTGCAAACAACCATTATGTACTTAAATTATCAAGTATATAAAGCAAAAATTAAACATCAACCCGGACACGGTTCCATACCCGGACCATCCTTGATATGAACCCAATCCGGATTAAGGGCCATAACCAGGATCCGGATTGCTAAAAAAAACACAGATCGAAGAAAAGCAAATATTTTCTACAATGAAATAAGAGTTTAAAACACAATCCGGATTGCCATCAACCCGGAACAAATCCAAATATTACACAAGGTCCAAATCAAAGTACGACAAATGGGAAATCCTAGAAAATGAAATTACATGGGCTGGGCCCGAGAAGCTTAGCAAAGCTGGTCCGGATCTAGAGGAAGCTGGGGCTCGGACCATCATAGGGTTCCGGTTCCCCTTGACCCTGCTCAACTGCAACCTTTGCAGCAAGGAACTCCTAAATAAAGCTCTCCCAGGAAGCCAAGGGGTCAGTCTTGATATGGCGCTCGGCAACGACCCAGGACCTGCGCACCTCGGGAACCCCGGCCTGAGCGACCTCGAAGTCATAAACATCACTAGCCTTGAACTCAGCAATGATAGCCTCCTTGTTCAGATTTTCTTTAGCAGCAAGCTCGGCCTTGAGCCTCTCCACTTCCTTGGCCAGCCCCTCAGCCCGGGTCTCCGAATCCTTCAGCTTCTCGTTCAACCCGGCCTCCACCACACGGAACCCCTCCCGGGCCTCCTCCAGCTCACCCCTCAGGGAATCGGAAAGCATCTTCTCAGCTTTAGTCCGGTTGTTGGCCTCCTTGAGCTCAGTGAAAGCAACGTCGAAGTAAATGGATATTGCACTCCCAAGCTGAGAAACAAAAAAAAACACATGCTATTAGCAGAGCACAAAGTAAATTAGGGGGCATAATCCGGAACTAAGAGCATAAAAATTCAGAAATTACCTGCCCCCATTGACATGTGACCCTCTTCAAGGCAGCAGTCATAATGTAGCCCTCAACCTCCTCCCAATCTTCTTCGGAGGGGATACTGGACATGAACCTGGCTAGGTCGATTAGAGTTTTGGTGCCTATCTTCATGGCCTCTCCGTCGGGCCCTCGACCTTCCGAATCACATATAACCCGGTTGGAAACAACAGTTTTTCCCCGGGGTGGCTTGTTCGGAATAGATTTTCTTTTCTTACTCGGGGGGCCATCACCGCCCGGAATCTCCTGAACCTCGGGCTCAGACTCGTGGCCCGGATCCGGGATGTTCTGAGGGACGGAGGACTCGGCCCCTCCCTTAATATCTGCGGAGCCAGATCCGGGACCAGGGGCTCCCTTACTTGTCTTAAAGGCCAGCCCGAGGGTGTTGAAAGCAGCAGCATATGCAGAAGAAGACATGATTTTCAGGAAATTGCGGTTTGAAATGAGGCAGACCTGTGGAAATGAAACAAAGGGAGATTAAATACCGGATTAAAACTTATGCAAACAGAAAACCAAATTGGACTTTGATCCAGATCATCAAGCTGGATGAAAGAGATCCGGATCAGAAGCAAATTATATTCTAACATTAAAAGCAAACTGGACCTTGATCCGGATCATCAAGCTGGGTGAAGGACATCCGGATCAAAGGCAAAAAACTTATGCAAATAAGTTACAATCAAACTGGACCTTGATCCGGATCATCAAGCTGAGCTAAAGAGATCCGAATCGAAGGCAAGCATCTAATCCACAATCAGAAAGAAAAAAGGAAAACTTACATCCTAGATTAAAAATCAGCTAATGGTTCATAAATGTGTCCCGAGTCGGCTGGAACTCGAGAGATTCACAGAAACATCTAATCTGCGTAACAGCCCGGTCTTCGAGCACAGCCGGGTTAAACTTAGTTTGAACCCCCTCAGTAGTAAAGTAAGGGAGATAGGCCAAGTCATATCCCTTCAGAAGGATTATCTCCCCATTCCAGTACTTCAAAGAAGACTGGTGCATTATGGGCTTAGCTCTACCCGGGCCGTAACCACACTCCGAGGCCCGGAACCTGATCTCATAAAAAGGTTTCTAACTCGACTTGGACAGATAAAAAATCTGATGAAAAAGCTTCAAGGTGGGCAAAAATCCGAATTTGTTGCAGCAAGCGATGAACCATGTCATCGACTTTATCCCATTCGGGGTGATTTGCATCGGGGATATTCTGTACACGTGCTTACAGATGTGCTTGATAAACATATGGCACCGGGGGCTCCACCCGGATCTGAGATGTTCCATCCAGACCGGGACAAAACCATCTTCTGGCTGATGATAGATCCTCTCATGGGGTTCAGGCCATCTCCACTCAATATCTGGAGTCAACTGGAAAGCAGCCCGGACCGCCTCATTCATCTCACCCGGATCAGCCTCAGAAAACGAGTCCTTCAACTGGTAGTGATCCCGGCTTATAGGGAACGCAGCGAACATCCTCTCAAGAGCTTCCTGGTTATATACCCCGGGGTGACCGTCAGGCTGTCTATCATATCTAACCCGGCTATAATAGACCTCGTTTTCGATCTCGGTCGGCTTCTCAACAAAGTGATACTTGACATCTATCCAGTACCCCTCGGGCGTGAAGGGAACTGAGCCCCTAGGCATTTTCTTATACCTGAACTTTGAGATTATCTCGGCGGAAACAGAAGCTTTCTTAGCCATCACTACCCGGATATGTTCTCTACCAGATGAATCCGGGTCACTCTCCTCTCAGAAAAGTTTGGATAGCAGTTATAGACTTTTCTAGCCCGCTCCTTGATCCGGACCATATACCTATTAAAATGAAGGTCAGTTAGCCTGGTCCCTAAATATTTTAATTGTTTCACTAAGAGGTCCGGATCAAGTGTGTTATGTTAGTATTAGCATAACCTAATGATCCGGACCACCAATGCAAGTCCAACCCGGAAAAACATCAACGATCCGGATCATGCTAACTATAAGCCAAAAAATATCAACTTATAAACCCGGATCCCGGTGGCAAGCACCCCGACCCAGATCCAAAGCAACAAAAAACAGATTAAAAAACACAAGTCATATAATCCTAACAAAACACCCCCCAGGATCCGGATCCTATACCCTCGACCCGGATCAAAATCAAAACCCTAACCCACAAATAGTTAACCCAAGAATCAAACAGCGAAATCCACCCTTTTTACCTATACACACATATATTTCAGCCAAGAACACGAAGAGCACAAACAAAAAAGCCAGGAAAACCGAACTCGAAAACTCAGTTTTCGCACAAAAATACAACAAAAACAAGCAAAAATAAACAGATCTAAACAAAAAGCAGCCATACCAACCACAAAAAAGACTAAAACACTAATTGTTACCATGGATTCGAAGGAAAAGAAACAAAATCGAAGCATGCAAATTTGGAAAATCTTGAAAAAACTCGAAGATAAAGCAGAAGAAATCGAACAAGGGAAGAATCAACTTACGAGTTAAAAGCAAATAAGGAGACGGCGGCACAACAGCGGAAAGATCCAAAAACAAGAGCGGCCCTTTAAGAAACTTTTAGAGAGAAAGAGAGACTGTTGGTTTTCTTTCTAATGGAGAATAAAGAATGAATGAAGAGGAAAGAGCAGCCTTTTATAGGCCCAAGAAAATGAACAGCCCTGCCACGTGGCAGGGTATAGTTGGCTGACGTAGTAGCGGTTACAAAACTGCATTGAAAACCCATAATCATTATAAGACCGATTTTTTAGGAATTAACTGCAAAAAATTCAAATTCATGGGGGGAATTAACCAAAAAACGTTACAAATCAAAAACTTTTCAAAATCCACAGCCCACTACCCGGACCAAGAGCCCTAATCCGGATCTTCATATATTACTACTGGTACGGATTGGCCACAACCGGGAGCAGAAAATTTTCTGAACCTACTCTACCTTAATCCGGACTGGAACCTAACACCCATATCTGGATTGCGGGGCAACCAGGAGTAGAAATTCCTCAAAGACAGCATCCATTCTACCTTAATCCGGATTGGCATCTACTACACCAGATCCGGATTGGGGGGCAACCAGGAGCAGAAATCTTTCTAAGGCATCAACCATCCTACCTTAATCCGGATTGGCACCCACTACACCAGATCCAGATTGGGGGGCAACCAGGAGCAGAATTTTCTCTGAAGCAACTATTCAACCTCAATCCGGATTGGAATCCATTACACTATATCCGGATTGAGGGGCAACCAGGAGCGCAAATTTTTCTACCAAGGCGACTATGTGTAATTCTACTCTACTCCCTCATCCAGAAAATCTGCATAAGGGAGTGGGGGCAAATGATAGGGTATAAGAGACCCGGCTAGGATTCAACTCGGATCTAAAGGATACCAGGCTCGATCGATGGACCGAGACCCCCCTCTCCCAGAATAATCAAATGGAGAGACCAGGCCCGGGCCCATCCCATGACCCGGATCCGGATCCAACAAGGAGCCCGGACCGAATACCCAGCCGGATCCGGATCTGGACTCAGACCGCCATGAGCGGGGTCCCATCAAACACATGCACACCCTACAACCCGCCATGGAGGGGTACGTGGGCACGTGACTATGACAACTATCAACAACCGACACTCCAGACAAGCACGACGCGTGTCAGAGGCCGTTAGGACACTCTGGAGGTAGTCCTCCCCTGGACACGTGTAAGCAATCCAACCAAGTCAGGCGTCCTTCGCTCCCAAGATTTGACGGCCCAGGTTTAGAGGTAACTACCCCTAAACCCTACCTTGGGGCTATATATACCCCCAAGACTGAAGGGTTTAGGGGTTGGAAAATATTTTTCTCTTATACTCACACACTCTCATACACTCAAAACACACAGCAGCCATCACATATAGACACACATACAGAGCAGCCTCTAAATTACATAAACATATATACCCTCATCTTCTCCAAAGCCTGTTCTTATTCTCATACCGGAGGCGCCGTGGGAGCCAAACCCCCCTTCCGGTGTTGTTTTGCAGGTGCCCAACCAGCAGCTACACCTCATCCACGCATAGAAGGTCCAGGAACGCCGTCGGATGGAGCCGCCCGCTCACCGGAGTTATCATAACCAAAGGCGTACCAACAACTAAGCCAATTAAACGCACACCCTTAAATTTCTTATCACCACCACTACAAGACTTAAGAGGCCGTCCACATAAACGGTTCCCAGCAAAAGCACTCTCTGCCTTACTCACAGCTTCTCCTGTATGTTACCAGTCAACAAATTATCCGAAACATTAAACTAAATTAAATCTGGCAAATCCAAATTTGGTATTTCACCACTAAGCTGATTTTTCTCCAAATTCAAACTACCTAATCGACTCAACTTATTAAAATCACTTGAAATAGGCCCCGAAAAGTTATTAGAAGCCAAATTTACGCGAACTATGTTCTCCAAAGAAAATATAAACGCAGGTATCGGCCCAGAAAATTCATTAGACTCAAGATAAAGATTTCGAAGATCACTCAAATACGAAAAATCCAAAGGGAGTGATCCCGACAGTGCATTGGACCGGAGACTCAACGTGATCAAGTTACTTAAGTTTCCGATTGTATTTTCAGGTATATGTCCTGTAAGGTCCATACCAGGTAAATGCAGTTTCGATATTCGATGATTTGTACATTCTACTCCAAGCCACTTGCATGGGGAGGTTTCAGTAGCGTTCCAAGCAAGGGTTCTGCCCCCGACGGCGGAGCCGAAGGCTAACAGTGCAGCTCTGTCATTAACAAGGTCGGGTTTCACGGCGGTGAGTAGAAAAGAAAATACAATGGCAGCGCCGAGGAGGAGATGGTGACACTGACTCATTGTGGTGCAAATTTTTGTTTTTCTGGTTCGAGAGTCGAGAGTTAATTTATAGATGACCTGCGTGAGAAGTGAGGACGTTACCTTGTCTTGTGTTGGTCCTTGTCTTGTGGATTTAAAAACTTAGAAATTGTTTCCGAGATATGATTTGTGTAAGAGAATGAGGAAAGTTTTTTTTTATATATATGCGATGTGCGAGGGTATATTTCCTTTAAATATTTTAGATGTAACAAAAACATTTGCTTAAAATTTTTAGAAGATTCTGTACCATTTTTTAGTAAGTCTATATTAACATGTACTTTACACATATTATATAACTTACGCATATTATATAATACTAACTTAAAAATCGTGCAGTGCACGGATTATTTTTAATATTATACTTTTTTACAATTTAATTTGAAGTGAAAAATTTAAACTCTGAAATTTATCTATTAGAAATTTTTGATAATATGATTTGATAATTATTTTAAATATGCATGTGTATAATTTACTGAAATTTTAGTTTGTAAAGAAATATCACTGATAGCAAGATTTAATTTTGTTGAAATTCAAAGGTGCGTTTATAAAAGATAATTATATTTTAATTAAAAGATAAATTTTAGCTCAAATCAATAGTAAACGAATTATCTTTACTTTGATATACCGAACAAATCTAACTAATTATATTAAAATTTATTTTGGTTTAATTTGTTTAAACCCGAATCAATGATAAAAAGTTAATGTATCAATAATGAAAATTAATGCTAACCGGAATAAAAGTACATATTATTTTATTTTATCCGATATAGTTATTTTCTTATTTTAATTTTAATTTATCATAAATCAACTGTATAATTTTTTTTAGCCCGGATGAATAACATGTATTTATTTTATATTAGTCCTACGCAATTATACTGACTAAGGAATCATCTATATTTTTATTTTATTAAAATAATTTTGAATATTACAGAAATTGAAAAAACCCGTAATTATATAAACCCAAACATTTCATACATAGATCTTCAATCAAAAGGGCCGGATCTTAGTTATCCCACAATCCTAAACCTACATTATACCTAACAACAAATTAGGTTGACTTTAATTTTATCTTAACACTAATCAATAATATCCTTTAGTTTGAATTTAATTTTAGTTTTAGCACAAATCAATAATATACATTGTTTTATTTTAGCCCTAGGCCCCTTATATCAACTATCTAATTACATTTATTTTGTTTTTAATTTTATTTTAGCTCTGATTAAATATTATTTTATTTTAAGACGGATAGATAACATATTTTGTTTTATTATTATGACATTATAGCGACGAACACATTATGTTATAGTCCCATTTGATATTATTATTTTTATCTATATCGGTAGTATTTATTATAATGTTTTATCCCGAGATAGCAAATCTTGATTTTAGTTTGAGACTCGTTATGTCAATCAAATCCAACTAATTATATTTATTTATTTTTGTTTAATTTCATTTTAGTCGGGAATGGATATTATTATGTTTGAGACCAAATGGATTATAAATATAATTTTATTTTAGTCGGATGATATTATATATGCCAAACAAATTTACTTTCAATTTATTTTGTTTTAACTCGTTTATTTTTTTGTTTTAGCCTAACATTATATCGACCAAACGAATTAATTTTCAAATTTTTATCAGTATTTATTATTTTATTTTAATCTGAGGCTGCAAATTCAACTAATTGTACATAATTTATTTTTATATTTTTATTTAGGAACAGATCAATAGTATAAGTTTTTTAATAATATATATTATTTTGTTTAAATCAAAAATCAAAACCATTAGATATATTACAAGTCTATTTGTATTTATATAATTATATTGTGAATGATAATGTAATTATGAGAATATTTTATTTTAAACACTACTATAATTACCGTGACCACACCGACTACCAACCAAATTTTCATTATTTTTAATTTAATTTTAATTCTGGTTAAATATTATTTTGTTTTAATTTGAATAAATAACATACTTTGTTTTGTTATGATGACATTATATCGACCAACACATTATGTTGTAGCCCGGTTTGATAATATTTTGTTAGCTATATCTGTAGTATTTATTATTTTGTTTTACGTTGAGGTAACAAATGTTGATTTTAGTTTCACACC
This sequence comes from Apium graveolens, assembly GCF_009905375.1. NCBI lineage: Eukaryota > Viridiplantae > Streptophyta > Magnoliopsida > Apiales > Apiaceae > Apium > Apium graveolens. The sequence goes on along the minus strand of NW_027417874.1, from coordinate 43,521 downwards.
CGTTATGCCAACCAAATGTAACTAATTATATTTAGTTTCTTGTTTAATTTCATTTTTAGCCCGGAATGAATATTATTATATTTTAGACCCAATTGATAATATGTATAATTTTATCTTAGTTTGATGATGTTATATCTGCCAAACGAATTTACTTACAATTTATTTTGTTTTAGCACGTTTATTTTTTTTGTTTTAACCTGATGACATTATATCGACCAAAAGAATTTGCTTTCAAATTTTTATCAGTCTTTATTATTTTATTTTAATCTGAGCCTGCAAATCCAACTAATTGTATGTAATTTATTTTTAATTTTTATTTAGGATTAGATCAATAGTATAATTTTTATTTAATATTATATATTATTTTGTTTAAATCAAAATCATTAGACATATTACAATTCTATTTATATTTATATAATTATTATATGAATAATAATCCATTTATGATAGTGTTTTATTTTAAATATCATTATAATTACGATGACCAGAGTGACTACCAACCAAATTTTCATTGTTTCGTCTTTAATATAATAGTATAGATATAGATAGATAGATGGTATAGAAGATTGATAGATTGATTGATAGATAATCAACATATATTAAAAAGAATTGTACATAATATTTTTAGAGTAAGAATAATTTTATTTGGAGAAAATAAAAAAGACAACATATTTTACTTAAAAAGGTAGAAAATAATAGGAATAGTCTAAAATATTTGTAGAGAAAGAGTTATTTTAGTTGGAGAAAATAAAAATGGCAACATATTTTACTTATAAAGGTAATTGGTTAGATATTAATTAAATAAGAGTAATTGAGTAAAATATTAATTTTTTTAAGAAAGGGCAATTATGTAATTGAAGGAAGAACGGTAAAGTTTCGTATTTAATATAATAATACAGATATGTAAGTAATTCGACTTCAAAAATCAAATATTTTTTTATTTTGTTTATGTAATTGAAGATAATACTTATTTTAAGTATATTTGTATTTACATTAATAGTAAAAAATATATAAAATAAATATTTTTTACTGTGAACCCGTACAAAATATATTTGCGACAACTACTGATTAGAGGTGCAAATGGTTTTGACTTTTGCATTATTTTAAGAACAGGGGGTTTTTGCATTGTGTAAAATGATGAGATGAGATTGTCGTTGTTGGAAAAAGGATGATGATGTTAAGAACATTAAAAATTTATGGATTGATAAAGTCAAAGAGCTTAACAAAGTCATAAGCAAACCAATATTTAAATAAAATAAATAATTAAATTGCTGAAAAATATAATTTACTAGTCATTACTGGTTATAATATTATTATTTTATTTTATTAAATAAACATGTATGTGATATTTAAAAGAAATTATTTTAATTGAGAGGAATAAAAAAGATAATGTGTTATAGTTGAAAACGATTTTTATTTCTTTTTCTATTATAATTGGTTACTAAAAGAAGTTGTTTTAGTTGAGAGAAACAAAAAGGTAACGTGTTATAGTTGAAAACGATTTTTATTTCTTTTTCAATTATAATTTGATTACTAAACGAAGTTGTTTTAGTTGAGAGAAATAAAAAAGGTAACGTGTTATAGTTGAAAATGATTTTTATTTCTTTTTCTATAAGAATTCGATTAGTAAGGCTAATAAATTTTTTAAGTAAAATAAAGGTAATTCAGTAAATTCAACGTGTACCAAGAAACAGGTACCGTACCAAAATTTTCAATGTTTCATCTTTTATATAATAGTAATAGACTAGCTTAAATCTCGTGCGATGTACGGGTTCCCGTTAATGTTTAAATATTTTATTTATCTCGTCATATTCTAATTTCTAAAATATTTTTTTTTAATATATAATAATTATAAATTCATAATAAAAATGTTGGAAATATTGACTATTACAGCAACATAGAAGCAGTTATATATAATATTTAACAAGCCAAGAAAACAATTAACGAAACAAAACATGTAGGTAAATAACATGCATATCAGTAACTATAAGAACGAAGAAAGAAAAGAAAGTGTACCAGTAACCATAGCTTTAACACAGTGAAAAGAAACAGAAAAGCAGTGGTAGCGAACCGGTACAATGAAACAAGAAAACTAATCAGCTGAGTCATCAGGCCTTGCTCGAAGCCCTGACTGCTCTTGAAGAGATAATTGCCCCCACCTGCTGCGTTGGGTTGCTTGTAATTCCTCCTCCAAGATAAAACAACTCCGGATTTGATGTTCACAGCAACAACAAATCCTACTTCGACTAGCACCTCAGTCACCGGGAAAAATCAGCAGCTTAAAATTGTGTTTGGGAGAGAGGAGAAAGAAGAGAGAAGAAGAGAATGATGGTGTGGTATATTTTCATCAACAACTTAGACCTCTATTTATAGTAGAGGCTAAGTGTAACTTGCCATCCTGACATTAATAGACTTTAATATAAGGAATCAAAACTCCTCATTCAATACATGAATCAAAACTCCTGATTTTGAATTTAAATAAAATATAACAGCTTTTGTATTTAATCCACACATTAAATCAGTTTTAATGTTTTCAATTATGAATATATATTATCAGTTACATGTCCAGATTCATTGAATCTAACCCAGCCCACTTACAATGTGACCAAGCCCAACATAAATAATAACCCAGCCCGACTAATAAATTAATTCTGATTAAAAAATTATATGACAAATAAATAAAATCCTCACTTTATTTATTTTCAATGTGGGACAAATGACACATTCTCCATTTCAAGCTTTTACAAGCTACTAGTTTCAACTCTATTTCTCTATGGATTTCACTAAGAAATTACTTAAATCCATATATAAAAGTTTAAGTTCACATATCATGGAACAACTTTCAATCATTAAATTTTAGTATTATCATCAAGAACATAATAAAATTATGATCTAAAATCCATTTTTCTAACAATCCCCCACAAATCCATACAGAATTACGATCAGGTTTTTCATCATGACTTGTTTTTCAGAGTAGGTACCCTTCCGGATTTGAACCCTCCTAAGTCCTCTACTTCAATGGCTACCGGATTTAGATAGAATGTTTCACCTTGAATCTTAATCCATTTAGTATAATCATGTTCCATAGATGACGACAAGTCAACAGCTATGGTGCCAATCTACGGCTTTGAGACATTAATGGTCTTGTCTCGATCCTGTTCGTCGAATGCTTCAAGGAATAACCATTTCCTCTAATTGCGACCACACAATTACATTCTCTTAGTTGGGCATCTTCAGAGATATACTACTACTATCTCGTCAAATAACTTCACCCCATTCATAGTTTTAACACTCTTACTTTTCTAGCAGTGTCAGTACCTTCTAGGTTTACAGGGGATAGACTCAGATACAGTAGTATCATCTATGTAGCAAAGGTACTACCAATTCATCCTTATAGCTTGTTATTATCACATTAAATACACTTCGAGGGATCTCCTCTCATGTGTATTGGGTTCCTACTATTGATGAATTATGATGGGTTGACAGTCTCATCCCCAACCTTGACTTGAGGACCACCGCAGGTTCCAGTCCCTTAGTCAAAGGATCAACTATATTATTCTGAGTTCATATGAACTCTATAGCTATAATCCTATCAGACACTAAACCCCTTATAGACTTGAGTCTAACTCGGATGTGTCTCTTTGTTTTAGCATTATATTTTTTACTGCTAATCTTGTCGATAGTTTTTCGACTATCACAATGAATAGCAATAGCAGGAAGCGGTCTGCTTACTACAGGTATCGCAGACATAAGTTCGTGTAACCATTCAGCCTTTGTCCCTGTGGCATCTAGTGCACACAACTCAGCCTCAAATGTAGACCGAGTCACCATAGTCTGTCTGCTTGACTTCCAGGATATTGCTCCACTTGCCAAGGTGAACACATATCCAGTCGCTCCATTGGAACCAGACTTCTTAGCTATCTAACTTGCCTCACTGTACCCTTCAAGCACATCAGGAAATCTCTTGTAGTGTAAACTAAGGTACATTGTGCCTTTTAGATATCTAAGTACTCTATCAAGAGCATCCCAATGAATTCTGTTTGGACAGCTTGTATATCTAGTCAACTTAGATAAAAAAATATGAAATATCTGGTCTAGTACAGTTAGCTAGATACTGTAAACTCTCAATAATCTGAGAATACCTTAACTGAGACACAGGCAATCCTGAAGTATTCTTGACAAGGGCAACTTTAGAATCATAAGGTGTACTAGCGATTCTACACTGTGAATAACCATATTTCTCTAGTATAGATTTCTCTATATAATGAGATTGAGTCAAGGTTATTCCCTCAGCTGACTGAATCAGTTTGATTTCAAGAATCACACTAGTCTCACCCATATCCTTCATTTCAAAATGCCTTTTCATGAATTCTTTTATCTCATTAATAATCTCAATATTGGTTCCAAACAATAAGATGCCATCCACATATAGGCACATGATAACACACTCACTACTTTTAACTTTAGTGTAGACACACTTGTCACTTTCATTAATCTTATAACTGAATGGCAATACAGTTTCATCAAACTTTTTATGCCAATCACTGGGAGCTTGTTTTAAGCCATGAATGGATTTGATCAACTTACATACTTTCCTCTCATTTCCAGATGCAACAAATCCCTCAGGTTGGTCCATATAAATCTCTTCTTCAAGTTCACCATGAAGAAAAATGGTCTTTACATCCCTCTGATGGATGATAAGACCATGGAAGGAAGCCAATGCTATAAGCATATGGATTGTTACCATCCTTGCAACCAGAGAGTATGTATCAAAGTAATCAACCCCTTCCTTCTGCTTAAAACTCTTAGCTACCAGTCTACCTTTGTACTTATCTATTGAGCCGTCTGGGTTCAACTTTCTTTTAAAGACCCATTTGCACCCGATAGTAGAACACCCGGGAGGGAGATCAACCAACTCCCATGTTTTATTAGAAATAATAGAGTCAATTTCACTCTTCACAGCGCCCTTCCAATGCCTAGACTGCGAAGAATCCATATCTTTTCGGAAAGTTAAAGGTTCGTCCTCGACATTATAAGTGATAAAATCACCTCCAAAGTCTTTAACTACCTTTGCACGCTTACTTCTCCTTGGTTTCTCTACTTCCTCAGGAATAGAGCTACTACTAGGTTCCGCCCCCACATCTGTCATCTTTTCCACATGATCAGGAATAAAACTCGATGTGTGAGTAGGATCTTCCTCGGAAGTCGTTTCCAGTCTTCATAGGGTAGACATCCTCAAAGAATGTAGCATCTCAAAATTCAACTATCGTGTTTGCCACTATACCATTTAGTCAGATTCTGATACCAAAAATCTCATAGTTCTAGTGGTTTCAAGATAGCCCAGAAAGATATAGTCAACAGTTTTCGGACCTAGTTTCTTTCTCTTGTGTTCATGAACAAGCACCTTAGCAAGGCACCCCCATACACGAAGATACTTAAGACTAGTCATCCTGCCTTTCCACAACTCCAAGGGTGTCTTTTCCACGTGTTTCAGAGGGATTCTATTCAAAATATGGCATGCCGTATTTAGAGCCCCTCCCCACATGTATTTAGGCAACCCAAAGTTAATCAGCATACTATTAATCATATCTTTAAATGTTCTGTTCTTTCGCTCAGCAACCCATTCGACTCAGGTGTGTATGGTGGAGTAACTTCATGAACTATACTATTGTTTGCACAAAATTCATTAAAAGTGTTACTCGTATACTCAACACCTCTATCAGATCTCAATCGTTTAAGTAACTTACTAGTTTGTTTTTCTACTTCAGTTTTATATAAAATGAATTTACTAAGTGCTTCATCCTTATGTCTAAGTAAATAAACATAAAAATATCTACTACTATCATCTATAAAAGTAATGAAGTATCTAAACTGGTCCTTGGTCAACACACCACCAAATTCACAAATATCAGTGTATACTAAATCTAACAGGTCTGAATCCCTAACAATGTTATGAAAAGGCCTCCTTATTTGTTTAGCAGACACACATACTTGACATCTAGAATTCTTTTCTATGGTATATTTTGGAATCAACTATAAGTTCATCATATTATTAAGAGCACCAAAGTTTAAGTGACCTAGTCTAGCATGCCATATATCCGAGGATTCAACACAGTTAACAGAAGGAATAATATTATTATTCAAATTTTCCAAAACGGGTTCAGCATTAATAACAAATAAACCATTTGACAAGTAACCCTTTCCAAAAAATATACCAGTGTGAATAAGAACTACTTTATTACACTTGAAAGAAATTTCAAAACCACTAGAAACTAAACAGATTCCACTTATTATATTTCTATGCATATCGGGAACATGATGCACTCTAGTCAGAGATAGTATACGCCCTGAAGGGAACTTCAGATCCACGTTTCCTATTCCAAGTACTTGAGCGGCACTAGCATTCCCCATCTTCACAGTCAAGATATGACTCTGTTGATAAGATACAAATAAACTAATGTCAGCATAAATATGCACATTAGCTCCAGTATCTATCAACCATTCATTTGATAGATATGTAGAAAATATTACAGGGTTGTAGGATACATACAGGTCAACGTCGGTTTCAGAAGCCGTAGCCTCACCAACGACCATGTTCACTACGGGCCCACTTGCGGTTCCAAGCACAGCATTCGCTTGCGCTACCACCCCGGTATGTCACAACAATTTCAATTCATCAATTAATGGACTATAATAAACATATAAGTCTTTTGTCGAACCCGTTGGCCCGGGAATTTAAAGAGGCATGAACATATATATAGAGCCTTGGTACACATAGAGGGAGGAAGATTGTACACAACAACCACCACAAGCCATACATTATCGTCCTTGGAAGTTTATCAAGAAAGGGGTCAAATCCATCAGTAGAGAGCCTGAGCCTTACATTTCAGATCTCTTTTTAAAATCTTTAAAATCTACGATCAAATTGTTTTCATTCATCTCCATCCGCAGTGTGACTTAATTCACCTTCAACTGTAACTCTATCATGGTGCCCTCTCATTGCTTGTGCAATCTTCTCCACCATGAATAAATGCTACAATCTCATTGTCATAGGAAAGTAATGCAATATTTTCCGGGGGATCTTCTGCTTTTTTGGATCTTTGTGCACTTTGTACCGGTCCTCATTGAAAATATCACACTTTGCCTTATTGTGATTTTTCTTCTAAAATAACATGCAATCATTCTTGCAAGCATCAATATTTTCATATTACATATTCAATCCTTTAGTCATCTTGCGCACATTGTAGTAGTTTTCAGGCAATTTATGATCTTCAGGAAATATAGATTCAATGAGGTGAAGCAAGTCATCAAAGCTATTATTACTGCAATTATGCTTGTTTTTCAAACGAAGTATCTTTAATACAAACTCAAGTGTTGTGAATTTGGCATTGTTTGGATAAATTGGTTCAGAAGCAACATTTATCATCTTGTAAAAATTTCATGCCGCTTCATTCGATTCTTCCTCAAAATCCTCATAATCCACAAAATCATCATCATGCACATCATGCATCTCATAATCTCTGTAGCTGATGTTAACAAAACTCGTTTCCGCCTCATCCCTCGACACATTTTCCTCCCCATGACAATCCCACCTAGTATACCATTGCATGATACTCAATCGATACAAATAAAGTTTCACGCTACTAGGAAGTTTATAGTATTGATTCACACAATCTTTGCGTGGACATCTTATAAGTCCATTGTCTTCGACTTTAAGATGTTCCATAGCAAATTTAATGAAACTATCAACACTAATTTTATATTCTTCCGTTAATTACTTTGCCTCATCAAATCGATTACGACCAATCCAATTATGATCGAATGACATCTATAAATACAAACAAATTAATATTAGAAAATTATACTAATTAACAAATTCAAGTAATTAATTCATTAGACAAAATATTAAAGATAATTATATTAAAATTAATAAATATTACACAACTTACAATAAAAAAATTAACAAAAAAATGACGGGATCGCTAAAAATTATACTTATTTGAAGATTTAAGATGATTACATGAAAGCTTTTATGGATAAAGTAGAGGAGAGAAGGAGAGAAAATGATTGAAGGGGGTGATTTTGCAGCCATTGGAAATGGAAAGGGGATGCAGTAGTGTTTATAAGTTCTGGCATTTAATACGGCTACAACAAGTGGTTAACAAAGCACGAATAAACATGACCATGTACAGTTGTAATTAAATAAGTTAAAAACGACATAACAGCATTGAAAATGAGGGCGACCCAATACAACCGACTGGTGTTGGAAATTAAATACAACCGAAGAAGATTGTAGGTAAATACAACCATATTCTATTGTAATTTGCTTGTTTATTTTAAATTTATTTTAAAATGTTTAGGAAATAGAAGTTTTAAAAAATATTTTTTTTAAACTTTTCAAATTAAAGAGACTCGTACGGTTGGATTACTCAAAAAAATTCAAATAAATTATAAACTCCAATATCAATAATTAATTTTTAGCTAAATTTTTAAATAGATTTAAAACTAAATACAATGGGCGGCAGTTGTTTTTACAAATACAACCGACTATGCTTGCAAGAGAATTTGAATTGGCTGAAAAAAATGGATCCCTTTCCCTGATTCTCAACCAAAAATTCAAATAACCCGGGAGTTTTGCCGCCTTTTCAAAAACTGAAATATGATGGATTTCGGTCGTATATGTTCGCAAAAATTTAACAATTTGACGGATTTCTTTCGCTCCTTTTCCTTTTGGCTAAATACGACCGTATCAGAGAAGGCGGTGGTATTTGTGTCTAAATATGACAGCCTTAATACAACGGCTTCCTCTGACTACGAACCTCCGGCGTTGTTTATCTTTTTCTGGCGGGAACTTGAAGTTTGACCCGATTGACTTTACAAACGACCGTAAACCGTCATATTTAGCTACCGTTGTATTTAAATGGCCGTTTTTAGCCTTTCTTTCTTGCCATTAATATAAATATAAATATATATATATATAAATATATATAATTAGATCAGATTATTAACGGATTAGATCATATCAAATTCATATCCTATACTTATCAATACTTATCGGATCGAATTTTATTTTAGATGATTCATATTCGTATTATTAGTTTTCGGCTAGGATTCGGACAGAATATCGATTCACGAGTCACCCCTACTTGGATGTATTATAAACTGAACTTGCGGTTTCTAGGAAAGAAGTATTTCTCTGACGACTTGAAAATGAGGCATACAAAATAAAATAGTGCTGATAGATAACTAAAATCTAAAGTAAATTATAAATACTTTGCTAAATCTGTACCATGTGGAAGCCTGCAGCAAGTCAGAATGTGAACCAGTTGAATTTTATTAAATCAATTATTTAATTATTTAAACTGAAAAACATGCGCACCTGGGCAGGCATGGAAGGCCAGAAAAATAAAATCCATTCAGTATACAGTTCTCAACCCTAACTTTAATATATTTTTTTAAAGAGAAAACTGGGCTGAGGTTTACCTCTGCTATCTTAAGATTATAATACTTTTCTATAACATTTTTATAATAATTGAATCTCTCACTATGTATTTACAAAAATAACCTCCACTTGTATTGTATTTGTTTTAATTTCAGGGTTGTTACCTGAGGGTGACCCCTCAAGGCTAGCAATTTTTTTTTAATATATTTGTTAAAAGATAATAAGACGATAATCGAGTTTTCCTCTACTATCTTGAAATTTTAGCAATCTTTTTTTTTAATATATTTGTTAAAAGATAAAAGACGATAATCGAGTTTTGCTCTACTATCTTGAAAGTTTAGAATGATTGATTAATTAACATGGTATCAGAGTTTAGTTTAGAAAAGTAGTCGGCTCCGAGTTCTCTCACCCTTATTTATTTAGTTTAATATTTATGATTGATATGCGTATTTGTATTGATTATATTGATTATATTTCTGATTAGGTTGTAGAAATCACCCTGATTAAAAATATAAAACACATGATTTTCGAACTCACTATTTTTCAAGATAGGTAGGGCTGAAAAAATACCTGTTAATTTTTATTTTACAAAATTAGTCTAAATTTTATTATAAACTGGGTCGTGGTTGTTGCCCACAACGTGTGGGGATAACTCCTTGAACAATTGTTTTGCATGAGTTGTCTAAATAACTAGTAGAGTTCGTATATTGTTTTCTAGTTTTGGACACCAGAAGTATTAAAACATTTAGAAATACATGCAGGATGCAGCTACTTGCCATCAACAATATTTCTTATTTATTCTTGCTGTCATTAATAATAATGGACTGTTTCTTTATACCCAACTTGTAATTTTTACTTTAATATAACTAATTATATATACTAGTTAGTAACCCATGCCAAGAAGGGGGTTGAAATTATATTACTTGTTATATTAATTTAACATGTTAACTTTTACTAATAAGATTATTTAAAAGTAAATTGATGCTTGTATGAACACTAACAAATAGAAATTAATGTGAAAAAAGTATACAGAGTTTAGAAGTCAATTCGTGTTAGTTGAGATTTAATTATTAAAATTTTAGTTATATAATTTTTCTAGTGAGTACCAAGATTTGGTAATTTTGTGTTCTAATAGAACATGATTTCGCTTATTAATATAGATAGTTGATAACTCGTGCGCAGAAGATTAATATATCGAATTAGGTGCGAAAAACGGATCAAAATTAATATATTAATATAAAATATTAAATTGGTACTTACAAAGTATAATTGTGTAGTTAAAAGGAATCAAATCATCTATGAAATTTTTCATAATAATTTTAATTCTGCATTATTTTACTAGTTATAAATATCTATAATATTAGTTTTGTTTGTGTGAAATGAATTGTATAATTATCTTATGAACAAAATATTTGTTATTTTATATAATTTAATATTAATTAATATTATTTGATAATTATTTTTTAATTACCTTTTTCAATATAGTTTATTAAATATTACTTAAGTATTGATAAAAAAATATTTTTCAAATTAAAAGTAAATATACGTTTGGATGAATATTAACTAATAAAAGAACAAAATTTAAAGATAATAGAAGTCAATCTGTGTTATGTGAGTACAAAAAAACATGGTTTCGCTTATTAATAAAGATTATAGATTTTAATAATCTCATGAACCAAATATTTGTTATTTTAGATAATTTAATTTTATTCAATATTATCTTATAATTATTTTATAATTAGTTTTTTCAATATAGTTTATTTAATATTACTTAATTATTGATATAAAATATTTTTCAAATTAAAAGTAAATAGACGCGGATAAACACTAACTAATAAAAAAAAGTTTAGATAAAATAAGAGTCAATTTGTTTTAGATAAGTACCAAAATTTGTTACTTTGTTATTTCGGTATTTTCTGTATCAATAAAACATGGTTTTAAATAAAGAGTATAGAAGCAATATATTTGTAGTTTTGCAGGCAATTGTTGACTAATGGTAGAGTGAATTTCAGTACCTTTTATAATGGCTTCTGTTTAGACTCTTGGTTTAAAATTTTGAAAATGTAATGTCAACTTCAACAAAAAATATAGTGTATCATTTCCCATTTATTTCGGTTTCAATTCGTTTTGTGTATATAGATAGTAGTACACACGAAACAGTTCCTGTAATTTAATGGTGTTCCGTGTCGGGTCATATTTAACCCATATTGTGTTAGTTTCGTTTTCGCCTATAGACACAAAGCACAAGGAACGGGGACACGAATGAATTATCAGGTCTAAGTATTTGTGATTTGATAAAATATACTCTCTCGTCCTTAAAAACGTTTCTTATTTATATTGGACATATTTAATTTCGTATTATTATTAAATATAACAACTTCATTGTATTAAAGTACTCATAAATACGAATCCAACAAAATCACTCATGACTATGTTTGATGTTATAAATTAGACGTAAATTAGTAGTCTATCGTTTAACATGAACAGTACAAAAAGTCAAAACGGGAAGAATATTATGGGACGGATTGAGTAATGAACAATAACAGTAAAAATGAAATGATAATTGGTATGAAAAATTAAAGATGAAATGGAACTCCATTATTGAACTCACAATCTATGTATCTATCGATCTCTATGTGTATCTGATTGACAGTCTTGTTATTCTTCTATCTAACTAACTGATTGTATATATACAAGTGAAGTAAGCTTGACATTAGCAAAAGTTGGTTACGCAGGTGGCCTTCTATTTGTGTTGGTTATGATCGGGTACAATGCTGAGCTATGGTAAATAATATGTAGCTGCATCATGGAGGATTAATCTCAATAGTATTCACGAGGAATTTCATGGTGTTTACATCCTGAAACCTATCCACATTAGTTGCTTGGCTCAGAACTCCATTGAATCAGAATCTTGTAATGATTATGTATACTTTTAACTGTATTCAACAGTTACTGTCAAAAAAATGTTGCTTCTTGTCTATGTTTTTTTTTGTTAATCTGGTATTCAGGTCAGTTTTCGCCCATATCAACTAATCCGGAGGACTACTAGCACACTCGTAACCATCAAACATGGCAATCAACACTGTTTCACCTCAAATGGACCGCGTAGAATACAAATATTGCCGATGAATAACAACCCTGAGTGACTCAAAGAGAAACAGGAAGATGCAGAACAGAGACTTACTCAAGAGAAAAATCCTTGAAATTTAAGAATTAACGAAATGATCTCGAATTTTAAACATATGTCTGAAATTTGATTAAACAAAAACTTCTAAATTTAATTGTCTTTTGGGGTCTTGTTATTAACGGGAGACACAAAGCTCCCCAATATTCTGCAATACCTCGGTCAGTATAGGACGTTCATGAGGACAATGATCACAACAAGCTAAGGCCAGTTGCAAAAGCTGAACCATCTCGTCCTCGGCATGTTTATACTTAAGGAGCTCAACATCGAAAACCTCAGATGTCCATTCTTCCCTCACAGCAGATTCAACCCACCTTGGAAGATCAACATCGTTTTCTTTCAAGAAAGCATGAGTAGGCAACATGCCTGTTAAGAGCTCCAGTAGTAGAACCCCGAAACTGTAAACATCTGTTTTCTGAGAGACTTTGCGAGAATTGGTTACCTCTGGTGCCCGATAGCCACGATTGGGAATGGTGTCAGGCCCGTACAATTCAGCAAGTCCAATGTCAGACACACGAGCCTCGTGTGAGGTAGTAAGTAGGATATTCGATGATTTAATGTTTCCATGGGAAACTGCTGGCCCTAGTGAGTGAATGTATGCAATTCCACGGGCAGCACCAAGCGCAATTGCTGCTCATGCAGCCCAGTTTAAGGAAGTCCTGCCTGCAGCTTTGTTTTCTGCAACAAAACAAAATTGAAAAAAAATCCGTAAAAGGAAAATTCAGAATGTAAACAATATCGAAAGGAAAATGCTTGATGTACAGAATTGTGTACATAATGACATGAGGTGAATATTAATTGGAATGGCCCCCCTGTACTCACATCAACAACACCATTTAAAACGCCCCACATCAAGTGCCATGTCATGTCATTCTGTACAATTTTTTTGTACAAAAACACTACTCAAATCGAAAACCAAAACAAAATTGCATGAATGTTCTCACCATGCAGAAGTGCAGATAAACTCCCCATTGGCATGTAATCAGAAACAAGCAGATTCTGGCCTACACCATATGAATATGCTCTCAGAGGCACCAAATTCTCATGATCCATACTTCCAAGCCTCTCAATCTATCCCTATATACTTTCTCTGCTACCTCCACCTCTTTCAATCTCTTAACCACCATCACCTCTTCATTATCTAAAGTCATCTTATACGATATCCCGAATGCACCCTTCCCTAACACCTCAGAAAAAGCTCCCAAAAGATCATTCAAATCAGAGACCACGTCTGGTTCCCGAAAGTACACCAATTCACCTCTCGCCTTCTCATTAACTTCACTTTCTTGACATGACCTAAGAACCCTAGCTTCCTTATTTTTACGACGACATACAAGCCATAGAAGACTAACAAAGATCAAAATAACCTGATAGGGTATAAGAGACTCGGCTAGGATTCAACTCGGATCTAAAGGATATCAGGCTCGATCGATGGACCGAGACCCCCCTCTCCCAGAACAATCAAATGGAGAGACCAGGCCCGGGCCCATCCTATGACCCGGATCCGGATCCAACAGGGAGCCCGGACCTAATGCCCACCCGGATCCGGATCTGGACTCAGACCGCCATGCACGGGGTCCCATCAAACACATGCACACCCTACAACCCGCCAAGGAGGGGTACGTGGGCACGTGACTATGAAAACTATCAACAATCGACATTCCAGACAAGCACGGCGCGTGTCAGAGGCTGTTAGGACACTCTGGAGGTGGTCCTCCCCTGGACACGTGTAAGCAATCCGCCCAAGCCAGGCGTCCTCCGCTCTCAAGATCCGACGGCTCAGGTTTAGAGGTAACTACCCCTAAACCCTACCTTGGGGCTATATATACCCCCAAGACTGAAGGGTTTAGGGGTTGGAAAATATTTTTCTCTTACACTCACACACTCTCATACACTCAAAACACACAGCAGCCATCACATATAGACACACATACAGAGCAGCCTCTAAATTACATAAATATATATACCCTCATCTTCTCCAAAGCCTGTTCTTATTCTCACACCAGAGGCGCCGTGGGAGCCAAACCCCCCTTCTGGTGTTGTTTTGCAGGTGCCCAACCAGCAACTACACCTCATCCACGCATAGAAGGTCCAGGAACGCCGTCGGACGGAGCCGCCCGCTCACCGGAGTTATCATTTGGCGCTAGAAGGAGGGGCGCTCCATCCTTGGGTCTCGGTGCCCCTGGATTCATCTTCATCAGCAAACTCTTGAGAGAGTCCATTTTCAAACCTGTAAGAACATAAACAACCAAACCCTTTCTTGAATATGAATGTTCATTTTAGCCACGTTTGTGTGAGCTTGTTGCTTTAGGCCACGTTTGTGTGAGCCCGCTCTTGTTTGTTAAGTTTTAGTTGTTTAGGGTTTGATAATCTTGATAATCTTGAAGCCTGGGGTTTAATAGTCTTGGTGATTTTAAAACCCAGAACTGTTTTAGCTTGCATATTTTCTTTTGTGTTCAAGAGCCTGCTGTTCTTGTTTGGTATTGTTAGAAAAACCCAGAAAATTTGCTTGCTGTTATTCTGGAAATTTTTTGTAATCTTCAAAAAAAAGCAACCTCAGATCCACATTTGTAGCCTCAAATCTTGGTCAGTTGTTTGTACATATGGGGTGATGGCAAGAGCAGGAAAAAGTACAGCTGGTAGGCCCTCCGCCAGTACCCATATTCAGGATCAAGACCCCTCTCAAGTTCAAGAACCTGGAGGAGACAGGGAGACCTTCCAGGAGCAACCACTGACACAGCATACCCCGATCAGGGATGCTAGAAATGTCATAGAGCTAAATCAGTACAAGTACACCAATGTTCCAGTTGCAGAGGAACATATGGCTAACTTAACAAGCCATGAACTTGCTGAAGCAATCAGGCTCTACAGAGATGAACAAGCCCGGGCTCAGATGGAATTTGAACAAGATGATGAGCAAGAAGAGTCCGGGGACTCTCAGCAATCCAGGAGATCTGTCTTCGACCGAATTGGGGCCAAGGCAAAAAAGAATCAAAAAGAGCCTAGTAAGAAGGAGACAGAAGCAACCAGAAAGAAAAAGTTAGAAGAAATCAGAGAAAAGATAAGAAAAGAAGAGGAGGAAAAGCTGGAGCAAAAAATTCAGAAAAGAATGCAGATGGAGGAGGAGAGGCTCCTAGCTAAAACAAGAGGAAAAAGAACTCGGAGGGACCCTACCCCCGAACTCATTTCCGATGACGAAGAGGAGGTTCAGAAAGACCTCAAGGAAATGATCTACGAGCTCCAGAGAAAAATGGAGAAAGAATCCGGGGTGGAAGTTGGGGAGACCCTCACGCCCTTCAGCCACTCCCTAGAAGCCATCCCCCAGCAGAAAAATCTCAAACACTACAACTTTGATTCTTTCGATGGGCTGGGGGATCCGGAAGAGCACCTCAACTACTTCGAACAGATAGCTCAGATATACTATTACAATGACTTGACGAAATCCAGATTCTTCGCCTCGACCCTCAAAGGGGGGGCTCAAAGATGGTTCAGCAGAATCCCATCAAGAAGCATCCACTCCTGGAAAGAATTCAGAGAAGCCTTCCTTAGAAGATTCAGAGCCAACAAAACACATGAAATGCACATGTGCCACCTGGAGACAATCCGCCAGTATGATAACGAAGCACTCTCAGCCTACATGCGGAGGTTCCAAGAAGCCATCAACAAAGTTTCGAATCTCGATGAAAGGGAGGCTCTAAGCATATTTCGAAGAAACCTGGATCCAGAACACAACGAGAGGTATATTGTGGAGTTGATAAACAAGGAACCCCAAAGCCTAGCCGCTTCTTATTCTATGGCAGCCCGGTTTATAAAAGAAACGGATGTTCTCCAGGAAATGAGAATGACTCGGAATGGAGGGAACAGGAACAAATCTTCTGATGACCGACCGAAAGGGGGTTACCATCAGGAGAAAAAGTTCAAACAAAGCAACCAAACCCAGAAAATAAATGTTGTACAAAACACCCCAATATTCCAAAGATTGGGTCCTAAAATAGAATCCAAAAGTGATCCCGGTCCCCCTAGGCAGCAAAGGGAGCCTAGGCAAGAACCAGAGTGGACACAACTAAATAGGACCCGAGAAGAGATACGGAAGGAGATCAAGGGAAAGCAATTCTACTATCCTCCAAAGCCAATGCAGACTCCCCCAGAGAGCAGGCCTTATAACAGGCAGTGCGACTATCATGAAACCCATGGACACAAGACTGAAAATTGTCTCTCTTTAAAATACTTCATTGAAGATCAAGTCAAGAAGGGGAACCTGAATCAATACATCTCAAGGGAGAAAAATCAGAGAGAGGAAAGGCAAAGAAAAGGTAAGAATGTGGTAAATGTGGTCCTGGGAGGCTCACACTCTCCCCCTAGGAGCCCGGGCTCAGGAGATGAGGTATTCTCAATTCAATCCTACCCGGAGATGATGATCTCATTCAGTAGCAAGGATTATGAAGAGGTCAACCCAAATCACAACGAAGCCTTGGTGATAACACTTGATATCTTTGACAACGAAGTGAGAAGGATGCTGATTGATAATGGATCTTCAGTAAACATACTCTTCAAGCATATTGTGGACCGGATGAAGCTAGGGAGCGTGCGCTCAAATGAATGCCGAGAGGACCTCTGTATGGGTTCGAAAACAAATTGGTCCCGATCCAAGGAACTTTGTACTTGCTAGTGATATTTGGATCGGCCCCAAACCAAGTTACCCATGTGATTAAGTTCTACGTGATCAATACTCCCTCATCTTACAACGGCATAATCGGGCGCTCAGCCTTGACCAGGATCCAAGCAATTGAAAGGAATATGTCCTAAGTCCAATCATGTATTAGGATTTAGGAATAACTTTTATGTAATCTGTTTTGATTTCATTAATATTAATAAAGACTTGTTTTGTTTTTATTACGGGCTTTATCTATTTAAGTGTTTAAAAAAAATATACCATAGTTTAGAGTAAAGCTTTTTATGGATTATGATGAGATCATAATAGTGAGATCTAAAAAGATGATAACTCTAAACTTAAATAGTTCCTGGTCATAGGATTACTAACTGGTAATTAATAATCCGCAAAGATCGGTACATACTATGCTTGCTTCATTATAAAGGATGTCTGTTCTCATAGACATTTGTGTGATGACACTATAGCTAGTATGTAGGTGCTTATTATGGAATAAGTTCACTGAACATGACTCGCCTAGCTGAACAACTGATGGAGTTCACTCACGTGTCAGCAGTTGTTCGCTAAGTGATAGTTGTACAAGTATCCTTAGACTTGAGGTCATCATAGTCATCTTGTGTACACTGAACTATGCTTTGGTTTAGTTCTTAGTCTCCAGGGACAATTATTAGGGCTCTTCTGGGTATAGGAATTTATACACGAAGATAGTGTATGATCAATAAAGGATCTACCCCTTCCAGTGAAGGAAGCGAATGTTCAAGGCTGATCCACTTATGCTAGTTCAGGAATCTCTGGCCAGAGTAAATGAAATTAGAAAGGAGTTTCTAATTTGCATAGAACTACGCATAATAGATGGTAAGCAAGTGATTGAATTAGATAGGCTTGACACGAGATCCATGCCTTGTATTTAATCGGGACATTGTAGGGTAGAAGGAGTTTATTGTACAGTAACTATTCACTGACAGGTTCTTGGTATTCTAAGCAGTGAATTCATATTATCCGGATAGTCGCGATATGTTGAAAAGCATCACTCACGATGTAGAATAAATGTGATTAATTAATTAATCATATTTAATAAATTAGAGAATTTATATAAATAATGATAAAATAGTTTTATTATTATTTATTTCTACTACCGGCTTAATATTGAACCTACAGGGTCACACCATAAAAAGAGAATGATTTTTTGGTGGAGGAATTAATTAATAATGGCTAATAATTATTTATTTATGAAATAAATAATTAATTGGCAAATTTAATAATTGATTAAATGAGATTTAATTGATTATAAATTAATTAAGAAAAGTTCTTAATATTATTAATTGAGGATTTAATTTTTGGAAATTAAATCAAGAGAGATAATTATTTCTAAAGTATTTAGAAAAAGGATTAATAATTAAAAGGTGTTTTAATTATTAATGAGAATAATAAATGGGATAATAATAATATTATTTATGGGAAAATTTCAGCTGAAAATTTTGCCTATAAATACACTATTATAGACCATATTTTATTCTTACCCCAGAAACCCAAAAGTTTCAGAAAACCAAATTCTCTCCACCTCCTCCTCCTCCTAAAAGTCGTTTTCTTGGTGGATACCGGTGGAGTGCTTCACACTTGAGGAGCAACTGCTAAGGATCTCTGATCGTTATCTCCGAATTAATTTTAAAAGGTTAGATTCGATCCCTCAAATTTTTATTCACGATTTATATGCTTTTATTTGGATTTTGTATGTGTAAAAGTGTTTTTCCACGCCCCGCTGCGATTAAAAATCCAACAATGGTATCAGAGCATAGGTTGTATGCATATACATCTGTGGTAAAAATTTCAGAATTTTATGTGCTTGTATGAATTAATTATGATTTTTAGAAGTTATATCATGGATTAATTTTGTCTGATGAGAAATCGTTTCTCAGAATATTTTGAGTGTTGATCTGGGTTCTACAAGTGTTGTAGATCGTCTGGGTATTTTTTCCATAATTTTAGGATGTATAGATTTTTTATTATGAATTTTTGAAGTTCTTAAATTTAAATTCGTAATTAATTAATCATATATATATATGAATTGTATGTATATATGTTTGTATATACATCTGCTCTGCTGGTTTTTCTGTTGATGGCACGGAGGAGACAGTCTGACAGCACGCAAACCGAGGAAGAATAAGGCGGCGGCGAATCGCTGTAAAGGTCAGGACTGCGCGTCGACCACGCGCGCGTGGGGCTCACGCGCTGGCGTGCCACGCGCGGCGCGTGGAAGACACGCGCTGGTGACGTCGTGCTGACGTCATGTTGACGTCATCATGCTGACGTCATGCTGACGTCAGCACAGGGGTTCAGGCGCGTGGGGCGCGTGAAGCGCGTGGTTGAATGTCAGACACGCGCCGGACAGCGCGTGTGCGCATGTCGGCGCGTGGGGAAGCTTGTTTCGGCGCGTGAGGTCGCGTGGTAGCTCCGTTTTGGGTGATTTTGGTGCCGTTGGATTCGTATTTTCGAGACGCTTCTAATGGTATATTATTTGATACGTTATGAAATTGTTTCGAACTGTTTATAGCTAACAGAAGTGTTTTTTAAGCTATTTTAACTGTTTTTAATTGCTTTTAAATGCTTCTTGTGATACATAGAGATGTATATTGCTTAGAACAATGTGCTAGATGATATAACATGCCTACCTTGATGTTGATTCATGTTGATATATGTGATATATGCTTAGTTTATCATGCGATGATAGATTTAGGTGAACTTAAATGAACATAAGGCGTTTGTTAGACAACCTAGTATGGTGAAATTGTTTCATAACCTTAATAATAATATTATGAATACAATCATGAGATTCTTGTATTTGTGAAACACGTAATTGAATATGAATTTTTGATATGAGAGAAAAGATGATTCTGTCAACAACAGATTTCTATCTGTAAGAAAGGGTTATTAAGTGACGCCTCTTGACAATGCTCCACCCGATCTGGGAATCGTCTGATTATTGATTATTGATTTGAAATATTTAATTTAAAAGGAAGAATCTCTTTATAATATGATTATGATTGTAACGTAATATAATCCCTCTAAAATTAAATAATATCAAGTAGTAATTGACCAATGACACAACGGGCTTGTGTCGGTCATAGCCTTCCAACATGATAGAAAAGTAGTTCTTATTTTTGAATCATTGTCGGTTCGTGCTACAGCCGAGGGATTTGATTTCGAAATAAGAAATACTTGTCTATTACATAGAGATGTGTACATTGAATAAGAATCTAAAGGTCGGTACGTGCTACAGCCGTGGGCCTTTAGGGACTGATTCAACTGTACGAAATGTTGGGTTAGACTTGACTTAGAATATTGAGTTTGTCGTGCTACAGCCGAGACTCAATTATTCAAGAGGCTAAAGTTTGATTAGGGAATAACATGAGATGTAATTGACAAGAGTTGTCTGCCTATTGAACATTACATGGCGGTTCGTGCTACAGCCGGGGTCGTGTAATGGAATGTAGGATCCCTATTCTCACTAGCATTATGAATGCTTAATTTTTCATGTAGGGAGTTGAATAAATTAGGAAAACTAGTGGGAGCCACTTATGAATAAAGACCCGATTCATATAGTGTTTTGAAATGAAATCGAATATTTTCTAAGTGTTGTTATGTGTTTATCATTTACAGATTTACTTTGTACGTTATGTCTTCTGCACTATCACTCAGGAGCATACTAGATGCTCACAAATTGACTGGTCCTAATTATGCTGACTGGCTTCGAAACTTGAGAATTGTTCTCAGGATTGAGAAGCTGGAATACGTGATTGACTCACCTAAGCCTACTGAACCTGCTAGTGATGCACATAATGATGAACACGTTGTGTATCGTAAGTGGATAGATGATGCAAATGTTGCTCAATTCATCATGCTAGCTTCCATGAACATTGAGCTACAGAAGCAACATGAGCATATGGATGCTCACACTATCCTCATGCATCTACAAGAGTTGTATGATGTGGCAGGGAGGACAGCTCGATATGAGATATCAAAGGAGCTGTTCGGTTGTAGGATGTCTGAGGGATCATCTGTGAATGACCATGTACTTAAGATGATCAATTTGATTGAACGTCTTGGACAACTTGGTTTTGCCATGGATGGGGAGCTGAGCCAAGACTTGGTCTTGCAATCGCTTCCGAGTTCGTTCTCGCAGTTTGTTGTGAACTTTCACATGAATAAGTTAGATGTCAGCCTGCCTGAAGTCCACAACATGTTGAAGACTGTGGAATCGAATTTTCCCCCTAAGAAGAGTTCTGTTCTTCTAATTGGTGAAGGTTCCAATCCTAAGAAAAGGAAGAGGAATTCTTCCAAGAAGAAGATAGTGGGTGAGAAAATGCCGGTTCCACCAAAAGCTGAAGACCCCGAGAGCAAAGTTGTTTGCTTTTACTGTAACAAGGTGGGGCACTGGAAGAGGAACTGCAAGGTTTACCTTGCAGAATTGAAGAAGAAGAAGGGTAGTGAGACTACCGCTTCTGATTCAGGTATGTTCATGATAGAAGTGAATATGTCATTTCTACTTGGGTATTAGATACCGCCTGTGGTTCTCATATCTGCAATTGTTGCAGGGACCAAGGAGAAGTAGGACTCTTGAGGAAGATGAGGTGATTCTACTGATGGAAATGGAGCAAGAGTTGCTGCTGTAGATGTAGAATCATTTCATTTACATATGCCTACGGGAAAGACCATTGTTTTAAATAATTGTTAATTTGTTCCCTCGATTGTGAGGAATATTATTCCCATGTTTGACTTGGCTGGATTTTCATTTATTATTGAGAATAATGAATGTTCTATTCTTAGAGATAATATTCTTTATGGATGTGGTACTTTAAATAATGGTCTGAATATATGTGACATAATTTACTTCAGATTGAACAAACTAATAAAAGAAAAGAGATGATGAAAATCTCACTTCATAGTGGCACTGCAGTCTCCATTTAGTAGACATGGAGAGAGGACTGCAAATTTGCTAGGAATGGTACACACAGATGTATGTGAACCAATGTCTAAGCAAGCCATGGGTGGATTTTCATACTTCATTACTTTCATAGATGATAGATCTAGATTCGGATATGTGTTTGATGAAACACAAGTCTGAGGTCTTTGAAAAGTTTAAAGAATATAAGTATGAAGTGGAGAAACAACCAAACATAGTATTATAACTCTTCGATCAGATCGAGGTGGTAAATACTTTAATGGAGTGTTTCTAGATTATCTCTAAATAAATGGTATAGTCTCCCAGTGGACTCCTCCAGATTAGTATCTGAAAGGAGAAATCGAACTTTGTTAGACATAGTTCGGTCCATGATGAGCTATGCAAATCTTCCAGTATTCCTATGGGGTTATGCATTGGAAACCTCAGCATATTTACTGAATAAGGTGCTTTCCAAAATCTGTTCCTCAAACTTTATATGAGATATGGAAAGAAAGGAAACCGAGTCTTAAACACGTTAAGATTTGGGGATGTCCAGCTTATGTCAAGTAAGTTGACCCAGATAAGCTGGAATATCGATCCGTAAAATGTAGTTTTGTGGGATATCCTAAAGAGACTTTAGGGTATTACTTTTGCACCGATCATCGGGTGTTTGTCTCCAGATATGCTACCTTCTTGGAAAAGGAGTTTATCCTTGAAGGAAACAGTGGGAGTAAAATTGAACTAGATGAAGTTCAAGAAGCACAAACTACTACAGATCGAGTGGAAACACCTATTCTGACTGAACAACCTTTTGTGGAACAGCCCATTCATAGGTCAGGGAGAGTGTCTCGCCAACCTGAGAGGTAATATGGCCTTGTCATTGAGAATGACAATGAGTTGTCAATCATTTGATGATGACGACCCTGTGACCTATAATGAGGCTATGAGTAGTGTTGACTCAGAGAAATGGCATAGTGCCATGAAATCCAGAATGGAATCTATGTATACGGTATACAAAAGATAGATTATAACAGATGGCCAGGTGGAGACCTTTAAGGCCAGGCTTTTGGGAAAAGGATTTAAACAAAGGCAATGGATTGACTTTGATGAAACCTTTTACCTGTAGCCCTGTTAAAATCAGTTCGGATTTTGCTTGCGATTAATGTGGTTTAAAGCAAGCTTCTCGTAGATGGAACATCCGTTTTGATGAGACAATCAAAGAGTTTGATTTTATCAAAAACGTGGATGAACCATGCGTCTACAAAAGGGTTAGTGGAAGCGCGGTAACATTTCTTATATTGTATTGAATTAGAGTTGACACACACAACAACATAGCAGACCCACTCACAAAGCTACTTTTTGAAAGTCACTTTGATCGTCATAAAGATGAGATGGGTATTAGATACCAGAGTGATTGGCTTTAGTACAAGTGGGAGATTGAAAGGAATATGTCCTAAGTCCAATCATGTATTAGGATTTATGAATAACTTTTATGTAATCTGTTTTGATTTCATTGATATTAATAAAGACTTGTTTTGTTTTTATTACAGGCTTTATCTATTTAAGTGTTTAAAAAAGATATACCATAGTTTAGAGTAAAGCTTTTTATGGATTATGATGAGATCACAATAGTGAGATCTAAAAAGATGATAACTCTAAACTTAAATAGTTCCTGGTCATAGGATTACTAACTGGTAATTAATAATCCGCAAAGATCGGTACATACTATGCTTGCTTCATTATGAAGGATGTCTGTTCTCATAGACATTTGTGTGGTGACACTATAGCTAGTATGTAGGTGCTTATTATGGAATAAGTTCACTGAACATGACTCGCCTAGCTGAACAACTGATGGAGTTCACTCACGTGTCAGCAGTTGTTCGCTAAGTGATAGTTGTACAAGTATCCTTAGACTTGAGGTCATCATAGTCATCTTGTGTACACTGAACTATGCTTTGGTTTAGTTCTTAGTCTCCAGGGACAATTATTAGGGCTCTTCTGGGTATAGGAATTTGTACACGAAGATAGTGTATGATCAATAAAGGATCTACCCCTTCCAGTGAAGGAAGCGAATGTTCAAGGCTGATCCACTTATGCTAGTTCAGGAATCTCTGGCCAGAGTAAATGAAATTAGAAAGGAGTTTCTAATTTGCATAGAACTACGCATAATAGATGGTAAGCAAGTGATTGAATTAGATAGGCTTGACACGAGATCCATGCCTTGTATTTAATCGGGACATTGTAGGGTAGAAGGAGTTTATTGTACAGTAACTATTCACTGACAGGTTCTTGGTATTCTAAGCAGTGAATTCATATTATCCGGATAGTCGCGATATGTTGAAAAGCATCACTCACGATGTAGAATTTATATAAATAATGATAAAATAGTTTTATTATTATTTATTTCTACTACCGGCTTAATATTGAACCTACAGGGTCACACCATAAAAAGAGAATGATTTTTTGGTGGAGGAATTAATTAATAATGGCTAATAATTATTTATTTATGAAATAAATAATAATTGGCAAATTTAATAATTGATTAAATGAGATTTAATTGATTATAAATTAATTAAGAAAAGTTCTTAATATTATTAATTGAGGATTTAATTTTTGGAAATTAAATCAAGAGAGAGAATTATTTCTAAAGTATTTAGAAAAAGGATTAATAATTAAAAGGTGTTTTAATTATTAATGAGAATAATAAATGGGATAATAATAATATTATTTATGGGAAAATTTCAGCTGAAAATTTTTTCTATAAATACACTATTATAGACCATATTTTATTCTTACCCCAGAAACCCAAAAGTTTCAGAAAACCAAATTCTCTCCACCTCCTCCTAAAAGTCGTTTTCTTGGTGGATACCGGTGGAGTGCTTCACACTTGAGGAGCAACTGCTAAGGATCTCTGATCGTTATCTCCGAATTAATTTTAAAAGGTTAGATTCGATCCCTCGAATTTTTATTCACAATTTATATGCTTTTATTTGGATTTTGTATGTGTAAAAGTGTTTTTCCACGCCCCGCTGCGATTAAAAATCCAACATCAATCACCTCCATATCACATTTGAAAATCAAGTTCCCAACCCCAACCGGGGTAGGAGAAATCAAGGGAGACTATGAGGTAGCTGAAAGATGTTATAGCCGGACTCTGGTAATGGCTCAGACCCATCAAGACAACAAGAGAAAGACTGTCGTGCTCCGGAAACAGCAAAGTATTAAGAAATATCGCCAACAATCAAGGGATGACGGGAGAAAAGAAGTTCAGGTCATAGAGACCTTCTCAGATCCAAAAGCAACCAAACAAGGCTCAGAAGAGCAAAAAAGCAACCAAGTCACAGAAGGGATTGAATTGAGCCTAGGCCTTGGCCAAACCAATCCTACTGTGCAAGCAACCAACACAGAACAAATTGGAAAAAGAAACAATAAAGAGATGACAGCACATGCTCAGATTTAAATGAAAAAGAACACAGAAGCTCGGATCCAGAAGATGGTATCAAATACGGATCAATCCAAGATAGAGGCCGCTGTTGAAACAGAAACAATTCTGATCAGTACAAGCGATCCTTCCAAAAAGATAAAGATAGGATCCGGGCTCGAGGCTAATTTTAGAAAAGACCTGGTGTCACTACTCCAAGGATACTCTGATATATTCGCTTGGACCCCGAAAGAAATGCCCGGGTTGGATGAATCCATAGCGATGCATAACTTGGACGTCAACCCAGAGAGGAAGCCAGTCAAGCAAAAGAGAAGAAATTTTGCCCCGAAAAGGCAGAAAGCAATCGATGAAGAAATTGAGAAACTACTGAAAGCTGGAATAATATGCGAAGTCAAGTACCCGAAATGGCTGGCAAATGTAGTGATGGTGAAAAAAACAAACGGAAAGTGGAGAATGTGTATCGATTACACAGACTTGAATAGTGCATGCCCCAAAGACCCGTACCCCTTGCCAAATATTGATTAATTGATCGATACAACCTCTGGGCACGTGATGCTAAGTTTCATGGACGCCTACTCGGGGTACAACCAGATCAAGATGAATCCCAGAGACATTCTAAAGACAGCCTTCATCACCCACAGGGCGGTCTATGCCTATGTAATGCTACCGTTCGGATTGACTAATGCGGGAACAACATATCAAAGGGCAATGAATAAAATCTTCAAGGACTAGATTGGAAGGAATCTGGAATCATATGTCGATGACATGATTGCAAAGTCCACAAGCATCCCCGGGCACATAGGAGACCTGAGAGAATGCTTCGACAACCTGAGAAAGTACTCACTCAGGCTCAATCCAGAAAAATGCACATTCGGAGTAGGGGCAGGAAAATTTCTTGGATTTATGATAAGCAACCGAGGAATTGAAGACAACCCAGAAAAGATAAAGGCAATCCAAGAGATGAAGGCCCCTAGAACGCAAAAAGATGTGCAGAAGCTAGCAGGGTCACTGGCTGCACTAAGAAGATTCATCTCCAAGTTAGCTGAAAGATGCCTACCCTTCTTTGACCTGTTAAAAGGAGCAACCAACAAGAGAGAAGTTAATTGGAGCCCGGAATGCCAAAGCGTATTTGAAGAAATCAAAAGATACCTTTCTCAACCCCCTGTGTTAACAAAAGCTCAACCCGGGGAACCCCTATCCCTTTACCTGTCAGCAGGGGCCCTGGCAGTTGGAGCAGCCTTGATCAGGGAAGAGAATGGCAAACAGCAACCAGTTTATTATGTGAGCCAAGTGCTAAAAGATGCAGAAACCCGGTACCTGAGGCTAGAAAAGTTTGCTTTTGCCTTAGTCACAGCATCCAGAAAACTCAGACACTACTTCCAGGGAAGGGAGATACGAGTTGTAACAAATCAACCATTAAGAAAGATAATACACAAGCCAGATGTCTCAGGGAGGTTGGTAAATTGGGCAATTGAGCTAAGTCAGTTCAACCTAAGTTTCATTCCTAGAACAGCAATCAAAGCCCAGGCTCTAGCTGATTTCATCATAGAATGCAATTTCCCAGAAGAAGAGCCCGTGCCCATGTGCATTGACCCTGAGAGAAACACAGATCAAGAAACAGAAGTCTGGGCTCTCAAAGTTGATGGTTCTTCAACGAATGAAAGATCGGGAGCCGGGCTCATCCTAAAGAGCCCAGAAGGGTTCACAATCCAAACAGCGATCTCCTTTGCATTCTCAACAACAAACAACCAAGCAGAGTATGAGGCCTTGATTGCAGGATTGAAGCTAGCAAGAACACTCAGGATCCAGAATCTCAAAATCTACAGCGACTCCCAGATCGTCGTAAAGCAAACAGATGGCGAGTACATAGCCAAGGATCCAGTTCTAACCAAGTACCAGGCTCTGGTCCAAAGCTACCTCGCCTTGATACCAAAAATACAAATCATCCAAATCTGCAGAGAGGAAAATTCAGAAGCTGATACACTATCTAAGCTTGTTCAAAATTCATCAGACCTGGATTGCTCCGTCTACTTCGAAGAATTGCAGAAACCAAGCACAGATTCTGAGGAAGTCATGGAAATAGACAACAGCCCGAATTGGATGACCCCATTCATTAACTACTTAGAGAAGGGAGAGCTCCCGGAGGATAAAGGGAAGGCACAAAGGTTAAAGGAAAAATTCAAAATTCTTCATGGAAGAGGAAATACTCTATCGCCGGACCTTCTCCTCCCCAATCCTCAAGTGTATAGGCCCAGGAGAGGCACAGTACTACCTCATGGAAGTTCACGAAGGAATCTGCGGGGACCACATGTCCGCAAAAGCACTAGCTCACAAAATCATAAGGCAGGGGTACTACTGGCCTACTATCCATCAGGATTCAATAGACTTTGTGAAAAAATGCAAGGAATGCTAACTCTTCAGCAATGTGACACGGGTGAGCCCAGTCCTACCTTCTTCAGTCTTGTCACCAATCCCATTTGCTATATGGGGAATTGATATCATGGGACCCTTTCCCAGGGCCAGAGGAGACCTCAGATACTTACTAGTCTCAATTGATTATATGACAAAATGGGTAGAGGTAAAGGCAATGAGAACAATAAACCAACAAGACTGCATCAAGTTCATGGACAACATATTGATGAGGTTTGGGATCCCGAGGATACTGGTCTCAGATAATGGTCCATAGTTTGTTGGTTCAGAATTCGAATCCTACCTTCAAGAAAGGGGCATCCGGCACAAGAAGTCATCAGTAGCCTACCCTCAAGGAAACGGCCAAGTTGAAGTAACAAACCGAATACTTCTCAAGGGAATAGAGAAGAGACTCAGGGAAAGCAAAACCAAATGGCCAGAAGAATTGCCTAGTGTACTTTGGGCATACAGAACAAGCCCCAGAACAAGCACAGGAGAAACCCCCTTCAAGCTGGCTTATGGAACTGAAGCCATGCTACCAATTGAAGTAGGATCCCCCTCCCATCGAGCAATCAACTTTGATGAGATAGCAAATGAGGAGGGGCTCAGAACGAATACTGAGCTAATTGACGAAGTCCGAGACCAGGCAGTGGCAAGAACGGAAAAATATAAGCAGAAAACAAGAGAGCACTTCGGCAAGAAGTCCCGGGTCAAAAACTTTCAAGTTGGAGACCTGGTCCTTCGAGACACGGAAGCTTCAGACCCCACCAACACTGGAAAGCTAATGCCAAAGTGGGAAGGCCCATACAAAGTCAAGGAAGTTCTAAGGCCAGGAACATACAAGCTCATGAACATGGATGAGTCTGAAGTACCGAATACATGGCATGGACTCAGGCTCAGAAAGTTTTACCAGTAGAAAAAGCAACCAAAGCAACCAGAACTTGTAGCCTATGGCAAGCAACCAATCTATGATCCTATATTTTGTATGAAAAAATTTGCAAATCAATGAAAAGAATTTTCCTTTCTTAGAAAGTTATTACTTCTAAATTACCAGTTATGGAAGCAAAAAACAACCCGAGTACCTTCTCATACCCGGGTTAGAAGCAAAAAACGAAAGCAACCACTATTTGCTTAGAAAAAACGAAAGCAACCACTATTTGCTTAGAAAAATTCTAAGTAAATGGAGCAATCACCAATCCGGATTAGACATACCCGGATTGAAAGTAAATTTAAAAGCAAAAAACAACCCGGATTAGTATTCAAATCCAGGTTGCAAAAAACCATTATGTACTTAAATTTTCCAAGTATATAAAGCAAAAAAAAGCAAACATCAACCCGGGTGTGTCATATACCCGGATTGAAAGCAAATTTAAAAGCAAAAAAAAACAACAACCCGGATTAGCATTCAAATCCATGTTGCAAACAACAATTTTGTACTTAAATTTTCCAAGTACATAAAGCAAAAAAGCAAACATCAATCCGGGTTAGACATACCCGGATTGAAAGCAAATTTAAAAGTAAAAAATAACCCGGATTAGCATTCAAATCCTGGTTGCAAACAACCATTATGTACTTAAATTATCAAGTATATAAAGCAAAAAATTAAACATCAACCCGGACACGGTTCCATACCCGGACCATCCTTGATATGAACCCAATCCGGATTAAGGGCCATAACCAGGATCCGGATTGCTAAAAAAAAACACAGATCGAAGAAAAGCAAATATTTTCTACAACGAAATAAGAGTTTAAAACACAATCCGGATTGCCATCAACCCGGAACAAATCCAAATATTACACAAGGTCCAAATCAAAGTACGACAAATGGGAAATCCTAGAAAATGAAATTACATGGGCTGGGCCCGAGAAGCTTAGCAAAGCTGGTCCGGATCTAGAGGAAGCTGGGGCTCGGACCATCATAGGGTTCCGGTTCCCCTTGACCCTGCTCAACTGCAACCTTTGCAGCAAGGAACTCCTAAATAAAGCTCTCCCAGGAAGCCAAGGGGTCAGTCTTGATATGGCGCTCGGCAACGACCCAGGACCTGCGCACCTCGGGAACCCCGGCCTGAGCGACCTCGAAGTCATAAACATCACTAGCCTTGAACTCAGCAATGATAGCCTCCTTGTTCAGATTTTCTTTAGCAGCAAGCTCGGCCTTGAGCCTCTCCACTTCCTTGGCCAGCCCCTCAGCCCGGGTCTCCGAATCCTTCAGCTTCTCGTTCAACCCGGCCTCCACCACACGGAACCCCTCCCGGGCCTCCTCCAGCTCACCCCTCAGGGAATCGGAAAGCATCTTCTCAGCTTTAGTCCGGTTGTTGGCCTCCTTGAGCTCAGTGAAAGCAACGTCGAAGTAAATGGATATTGCACTCCCAAGCTGAGAAACAAAAAAAAACACATGCTATTAGCAGAGCACAAAGTAAATTAGGGGGCATAATCCGGAACTAAGAGCATAAAAATTCAGAAATTACCTGCCCCCATTGACATGTGACCCTCTTCAAGGCAGCAGTCATAATGTAGCCCTCAACCTCCTCCCAATCTTCTTCGGAGGGGATACTGGACATGAACCTGGCTAGGTCGATTAGAGTTTTGGTGCCTATCTTCATGGCCTCTCCGTCGGGCCCTCGACCTTCCGAATCACATATAACCCGGTTGGAAACAACAGTTTTTCCCCGGGGTGGCTTGTTCGGAATAGATTTTCTTTTCTTACTCGGGGGGCCATCACCGCCCGGAATCTCCTGAACCTCGGGCTCAGACTCGTGGCCCGGATCCGGGATGTTCTGAGGGACGGAGGACTCGGCCCCTCCCTTAATATCTGCGGAGCCAGATCCGGGACCAGGGGCTCCCTTACTTGTCTTAAAGGCCAGCCCGAGGGTGTTGAAAGCAGCAGCATATGCAGAAGAAGACATGATTTTCAGGAAATTGCGGTTGAAATGAGGCAGACCTGTGGAAATGAAACAAAGGGAGATTAAATACCGGATTAAAACTTATGCAAACAGAAAACCAAATTGGACTTTGATCCAGATCATCAAGCTGGATGAAAGAGATCCGGATCAGAAGCAAATTATATTCTAACATTAAAAGCAAACTGGACCTTGATCCGGATCATCAAGCTGGGTGAAGGACATCCGGATCAAAGGCAAAAAACTTATGCAAATAAGTTACAATCAAACTGGACCTTGATCCGGATCATCAAGCTGAGCTAAAGAGATCCGAATCGAAGGCAAGCATCTAATCCACAATCAGAAAGAAAAAAGGAAAACTTACATCCTAGATTAAAAATCAGCTAATGGTTCATAAATGTGTCCCGAGTCGGCTGGAACTCGAGAGATTCACAGAAACATCTAATCTGCGTAACAGCCCGGTCTTCGAGCACAGCCGGGTTAAACTTAGTTTGAACCCCCTCAGTAGTAAAGTAAGGGAGATAGGCCAAGTCATATCCCTTCAGAAGGATTATCTCCCCATTCCAGTACTTCAAAGAAGACTGGTGCATTATGGGCTTAGCTCTACCCGGGCCGTAACCACACTCCGAGGCCCGGAACCTGATCTCATAAAAAGGTTTCTAACTCGACTTGGACAGATAAAAAATCTGATGAAAAAGCTTCAAGGTGGGCAAAAATCCGAATTTGTTGCAGCAAGCGATGAACCATGTCATCGACTTTATCCCATTCGGGGTGATTTGCATCGGGGATATTCTGTACACGTGCTTACAGATGTGCTTGATAAACATATGGCACCGGGGGCTCCACCCGGATCTGAGATGTTCCATCCAGACCGGGACAAAACCATCTTCTGGCTGATGATAGATCCTCTCATGGGGTTCAGGCCATCTCCACTCAATATCTGGAGTCAACTGGAAAGCAGCCCGGACCGCCTCATTCATCTCACCCGGATCAGCCTCAGAAAAACGAGTCCTTCAACTGGTAGTGATCCCGGCTTATAGGGAACGCAGCGAACATCCTCTCAAGAGCTTCCTGGTTATATACCCCGGGGTGACCGTCAGGCTGTCTATCATATCTAACCCGGCTATAATAGACCTCGTTTTCGATCTCGGTCGGCTTCTCAACAAAGTGATACTTGACATCTATCCAGTACCCCTCGGGCGTGAAGGGAACTGAGCCCCTAGGCATTTTCTTATACCTGAACTTTGAGATTATCTCGGCGGAAACAGAAGCTTTCTTAGCCATCACTACCCGGATATGTTCTCTACCAGATGAATCCGGGTCACTCTCCTCTCAGAAAAGTTTGGATAGCAGTTATAGACTTTTCTAGCCCGCTCCTTGATCCGGACCATATACCTATTAAAATGAAGGTCAGTTAGCCTGGTCCCTAAATATTTTAATTGTTTCACTAAGAGGTCCGGATCAAGTGTGTTATGTTAGTATTAGCATAACCTAATGATCCGGACCACCAATGCAAGTCCAACCCGGAAAAAACATCAACGATCCGGATCATGCTAACTATAAGCCAAAAAATATCAACTTATAAACCCGGATCCCGGTGGCAAGCACCCCGACCCAGATCCAAAGCAACAAAAACAGATTAAAAAAACACAAGTCATATAATCCTAACAAAACACCCCCCAGGATCCGGATCCTATACCCTCGACCCGGATCAAAATCAAAACCCTAACCACAAATAGTTAACCCAAGAATCAAACAGCGAAATCCACCCTTTTTACCTATACACACATATATTCAGCAAGAACACGAAGAGCACAAACAAAAAGCCAGGAAAACCGAACTCGAAAACTCAGTTTTCGCACAAAAATACAACAAAAACAAGCAAAAATAAACAGATCTAAACAAAAGCAGCCATACCAACCACAAAAAAGACTAAAACACTAATTGTTACCATGGATTCGAAGGAAAAGAAACAAAATCGAAGCATGCAAATTTGGAAAATCTTGAAAAAACTCGAAGATAAAGCAGAAGAAATCGAACAAGGGAAGAATCAACTTACGAGTTAAAAGCAAATAAGGAGACGGCGGCACAACAGCGGAAAGATCCAAAAACAAGAGCGGCCCTTTAAGAAACTTTTAGAGAGAAAGAGAGACTGTTGGTTTTCTTTCTAATGGAGAATAAAGAATGAATGAAGAGGAAAGAGCAGCCTTTTATAGGCCCAAGAAAATGAACAGCCCTGCCACGTGGCAGGGTATAGTTGGCTGACGTAGTAGCGGTTACAAAACTGCATTGAAAACCCATAATCATTATAAGACCGATTTTTTAGGAATTAACTGCAAAAAATTCAAATTCATGGGGGGAATTAACCCAAAAAAACGTTACAAATCAAAAACTTTTCAAAATCCACAGCCCACTACCCGGACCAAGAGCCCTAATCCGGATCTTCATATATTACTACTGGTACGGATTGGCCACAACCGGGAGCAGAAAATTTTCTGAACCTACTCTACCTTAATCCGGACTGGAACCTAACACCCATATCTGGATTGCGGGGCAACCAGGAGTAGAAATTCCTCAAAGACAGCATCCATTCTACCTTAATCCGGATAGGCATCTACTACACCAGATCCGATTGGGGGGCAACCAGGAGCAGAAATCTTTCTAAGGCATCAACCATCCTACCTTAATCCGGATTGGCACCCACTACACCAGATCCAGATTGGGGGGCAACCAGGAGCAGAATTTTCCTCTGAAGCAACTATTCAACCTCAATCCGGATTGGAATCCATTACACTATATCCGGATTGAGGGGCAACCAGGAGCGCAAATTTTTCTAACCAAGGCGACTATGTGTATTCTACTCTACTCCCTCATCCAGAAAATCTGCATAAGGGAGTGGGGGCAAATGATAGGGTATAAGAGACCCGGCTAGGATTCAACTCGGATCTAAAGGATACCAGGCTCGATCGATGGAACCGAGACCCCCCTCTCCCAGAATAATCAAATGGAGAGACCAGGCCCGGGCCCATCCCATGACCCGGATCCGGATCCAACAAGGAGCCCGGACCGAATACCCAGCCGGATCCGGATCTGGACTCAGACCGCCATGAGCGGGGTCCCATCAAACACATGCACACCCTACAACCCGCCATGGAGGGGTACGTGGGCACGTGACTATGACAACTATCAACAACCGACACTCCAGACAAGCACGACGCGTGTCAGAGGCCGTTAGGACACTCTGGAGGTAGTCCTCCCCTGGACACGTGTAAGCAATCCAACCAAGTCAGGCGTCCTTCGCTCCCAAGATTTGACGGCCCAGGTTTAGAGGTAACTACCCCTAAACCCTACCTTGGGGCTATATATACCCCCAAGACTGAAGGGTTTAGGGGTTGGAAAATATTTTTCTCTTATACTCACACACTCTCATACACTCAAAACACACAGCAGCCATCACATATAGACACACATACAGAGCAGCCTCTAAATTACATAAACATATATACCCTCATCTTCTCCAAAGCCTGTTCTTATTCTCATACCGGAGGCGCCGTGGGAGCCAAACCCCCCTTCCGGTGTTGTTTTGCAGGTGCCCAACCAGCAGCTACACCTCATCCACGCATAGAAGGTCCAGGAACGCCGTCGGATGGAGCCGCCCGCTCACCGGAGTTATCATAACCAAAGGCGTACCAACAACTAAGCCAATTAAACGCACACCCTTAAATTTCTTATCACCACCACTACAAGACTTAAGAGGCCGTCCACATAAACGGTTTCCCAGCAAAAGCACTCTCTGCCTTACTCACAAGCTTCTCCTGTATGTTACCAGTCAACAAATTATCCGAAACATTAAACGAAATTAAATCTGGCAAATCAAATTTGGTATTTCACCACTAAGCTGATTTTTTCTCCAAATTCAAACTACCTAATCGACTCAACTTATTAAAATCACTTGAAATAGGCCCCCGAAAAGTTATTAGAAGCCAAATTTACGCGAACTATGTTCTCCAAAGAAAATATAACGCAGGTATCGGCCCAGAAAATTCATTAGACTCAAGATAAAGATTTCGAAGATCATCAAATACGAAAAATCCAAAGGGAGTGATCCCGACAGTGCATTGGACCGGAGACTCAACGGATCAAGTTACTTAAGTTTCCGATTGTATTTTCCAGGTATATGTCCTGTAGGTCCATACCAGGTAAATGCAGTTTCGATATTCGATGATTGTACATTCTACTCCAAGCCACTTGCATGGGGAGGTTTCAGTAGCGTTCCAAGCAGGGTTCTGCCCCCGACGGCGGAGCCGAAGGCTAACAGTGCAGCTCTGTCATTACAAGGTCGGGTTTCACGGCGGTGAGTAGAAAAGAAAATACAATGGCAGCGCCGGGAGGAGATTGGTGACACTGACTCTTGTGGTGCAAATTTTTGTTTTCTGGTTCGAGAGTCGAGAGTTAATTTATAGATGACCCTGCGTGAGAACGTGAGGACGTTACCTTGTCTTGTGTTGGTCCTTGTCTTGTGGATTTAAAAACTTAGAAATTGTTTCCGAGATATGATTTGTGTAAGAGAGAATGAGGAAAGTTTTTTTTATATATATGCGATGTGCGAGGGTATATTTCCTTTAAATATTTTAGATGTAACAAAAACATTTGCTTAAAATTTTTAGAAGATTCTGTACCATTTTTAGTAAGTCTATATTAACATGTACTTACACATATTATATAACTTACGCATATTATATAATACTAACTTAAAAATCGTGCAGTGCACGGATTATTTTAATATTATACTTTTTTACAATTTATTTGAAGTGGAAAAATTTAAACTCTGAAATTTATCTATTAGAAATTTTTGATAATATGATTTGATAATTATTTTAAATATAGCATGTGTATAATTTACTGAAATTTTAGTTTGTAAAGAATACACTGATAGCAAGATTTAATTTTGTTGAAATTCCAAAGGTGCGTTTATAAAAGATAATTATATTTTAATTAAAAAGATAATTTTAGCTCAAATCAATAGTAAACGAATTATCTTACTTTGATATACCGAACAAATCTAACTAATTATATTAAAATTTATTTTGGTTTTAATTTGTTAAACCCGAATCATGATAAAAAGTTAATGTAATCAATAATGAAAATTATGCTAACCGGAATAAAAGTACATATTATTTTATTTATCCGATATAGTTATTTTCTTATTTTAATTGTAATTTATCATAAATCAACTGTATAATTTTTTTAGGCCCGGATGAATAACATGTATTATTTTATATTAGTCCTACGCAATTATACTGACTAAGGAATCATCTATATTTTATTTTATTAAAATAATTTTGAATATTACAGAAATTGAAAAAAACCCGTAATTATATAAAACCCAAACATTTCATACATAGATCTTCAATCAAAAGGGCCGGATCTTAGTTATCCCACAATCCTAAACCTACATTATACCTAACAACAAATTAGGTTGACTTTAATTTTATCTTAACACTAATCATAATATCCTTTAGTTTGAATTTAATTTTAGTTTTAGCACAAATCAATAATATACATTGTTTTATTTTAGCCCTAGGCCCCTTATATCAACTATCTAATTACAGTTATTTTGTTTTTAATTTTATTTTAGCTCTGATTAAATATTATTTTATTTTAAGACGGATAGATAACATATTTGTTTTATTATTATGACATTATAGAGACGAACACATTATGTTATAGTCCCATTTGATATTATTATTTTTATCTATATCGGTAGTATTTATTATAAGGTTTTATCCCGAGATAGCAAATCTTGATTTTAGTTTGAGACTCGTTATGTCAATCAAATCCAACTAATTATATTTATTTATTTTTGTTTAATTTCATTTTAGTCGGGAATGGATATTATTATGTTTGAGACCAAATGGATTATAAATATAATTTTATTTTAGTCGGATGATATTATATATGCCAAACAAATTTACTTTCAATTTATTTTGTTTTAACTCGTTTATTTTTTTGTTTTAGCCTAACATTATATCGACCAAGACGAATTAATTTCAAAATTTTATCAGTATTTATTATTTTATTTTAATCTGAGGCTGCAAATTCAACTAATTGTACATAATTTATTTTTATATTTTTATTTAGGAACAGATCATAGTATAAGTTTTTTAATAATATATATTATTTTGTTTAAATCAAAAATCAAAACCATTAGATATATTACAAGTCTATTTGTATTTATATAATTATATTGTGAATGATATGTAATTATGAGAATATTTTATTTTAAACACTACTATAATTACCGTGACCACACCGACTACCAACCAAATTTCATTATTTTTAATTTAATTTTAATTCTGGTTAAATATTATTTTGTTTAATTTGAATAAATAACATACTTTGGTTTGTTTATGATGACATTATATCGACCAACACATTATGTTGTAGCCCGGTTTGATAATAGTTTGTTAGCTATATCTGTAGTATTTATTATTTTGTTTTACGTTGAGGTAACAAATGTTGATTTAGTTTCACACCCGTTATGCCACCAAATGTAACTAATTATATTTAGTTTTCTTGTTTAATTTCATTTTTAGCCCGGAATGAATATTATTATATTTTAGACCCAATTGATAATATGTATAATTTTATCTTAGTTTGATGATGTTATATCTGCCAAACGAATTTACTTACAATTTAATTTTGTTTTAGCACGTTATTTTTTTGTTTTAACCTGATGACATTATAGTCGACCAAAAAGAATTTGCTTTCAAATTTTTATCAGTCTTTATTATTTTATTTTAATCTGAGCCTGCAAATCCAACTAATTGTATGTAATTTATTTTTAATTTTTATTTAGATTAGATCAATAGTATAAATTTTTATTTAATATTATATATTATTTTGTTTAAATCAAAATCATTAGACATATTACAATTCTATTTATATTTATATAATTATTATATGAATAATAATCCATTTATGATAGTGTTTTATTTTAAATATCATTATAATTACGATGACCCAGAGTGACTACCAACCAAATTTTCATTGTTTCGTCTTTAATATAATAGTATAGATATAGATAGATAGATGGTATAGAAAGATTGATAGATTGATTGATAGATAATCAACATATATTAAAAAGAATATGTACATAATATTTTAGAGTAAGAATAATTTTATTTGGAGAAAATAAAAAAGACAACATATTTTACTTAAAAAGGTAGAAAATAATAAGACTAAGTCAAAATATTGTAGAGAAAGAGTTATTTTAGTTGGAGAAAATAAAAATGGCAACATATTTTACTTATAAAGGTAATTGGTTAGATATTAATTAAATAAGAGTAATTGAGTAAAATATTAATTTTTTTAAGAAAGGGCAATTATGTAATTGAAGGAAGAACGGTAAAGTTTCGTATTTAATATAATATACAGATATGTAAGTAATTCGACTTCAAAAATCAAATATTTTTTTATTTTGTTTTATGTAATTGAAGATAATACTTATTTTAAGTATATTTGTATTTACATTAATAGTAAAAAAATATATAAAATAAATATTTGTTTACTGTGAACCCGTACAAAATATATTTGCGACAACTACTGATTAGAGGTGCAAATGGTTTTGACTTTTGGCATTATTTAAGAACAGGGGGTTTTTGCATTGTGTAAAATGAGTGAGATGAGATTGTCCGTTGTTGGAAAAAGGATGATGATGTTAAGAACATTAAAAATTTATGGATTGATAAAGTCAAAGAGCTTAACAAAGTCATAAGCAAACCAATATTTAAATAAAATAATAATTAAATTGCTGAAAAATATAATTTACTAGTCATTACTGGTTATAATATTATTATTTTATTTTATTAAATAACATGTATGTGATATTAAAAGAAATTATTTTAATTGAGAGGAATAAAAAAGATAATGTGTTATAGTTGAAAACGATTTTTATTTCTTTTTCTATTATAATTGGTTACTAAAAGAAAGTTGTTTTAGTTGAGAGAAACAAAAAGGTAACGTGTTATAGTTTGAAAACGATTTTTTTTCTTTTTTCAATTATAATTTGATTACTAAAACGAAGTTGTTTTAGTTGAAGAGAAATAAAAAAGGTAACGTTTATAGTTGAAAATGATTTTATTTCTTTTTCTATAAGAATTCGATTAGTAAGGCTAATAAATTTTTTAAGTAAAATAAAGGTAATTCAGTAAATTCAACGTGTACCAAGAAACAGGTACAGTACCAAAATTTTCAATGGTTCATCTTTTATATAATAGTAATAGACTAGCTTAAATCTCGTGCGATGTACGGGTTCCCGTTAATGTTTAATATTTTATTTATCTCCGTCATATTCTAATTTCGTAAAAATATTTTTTTTTAATATATAATAATTATAATTCATAATAAAAAAATGTTGGAAATATTGACTATTACAGCAACATAGAAAGCAGTTATATATATATTTAACAAGCCAAGAAAAACAATTAACGAAACAAAACATGTAGGTAAATAACATGCATATCAGTAACTATAAGAACGAAGAAAGAAAAGAAGTGTACCAGTAACCAGAGCTTTAACACAGTGAAAAAGAAACAGAAAAGCGTGGTAGCGAACCGGTACAATGAAACAAGAAAACTAATCAGCTGAGTCATCAGGCCTTGCTCGAAGCCCTGACTGCTCTTGAAGAGATAATTGCCCCCCGCCCTGCTGCGTTGGGTTGCTTGTACTTCCTCCTCCAAGATAAAACAACTCCGGATTTGGATGTTCACAGCAACAACAAATCCTACTTCGACTAGCACCTCAGTCACCGGGGAAAAATCAGCAGCTTAAAATTGTGGTTTGGGAGAGAGGAGAAAGAAGAGAGAAGAAGAGAATGATGGGGGTGTATAGTTTCATCAACAACTTAGACCTCTATTTATAGTAGAGGCTAAGTGTAACTTGCCATCCTGACATTAATAGACTTTAATATAAGGAATCAAAAACTCCTCATTCATACATGAATCAAAACTCCTGATTTTGAATTTAAATAAAATATAAACAGCTTTTGTATTTAATCCACACATTAAATCAGTTTTAATGTTTTCAATTATGAATATATTATCAGTTACATGTCCAGATTCATTGAATCTAACCCCAGCCCACTTACAATGTGACCAAGCCCAACATAAATAATAACCCAGCCCGACTAATAAATTAATTCTGATTAAAAAAATTATATGACAAATAAATAAAATCCTCACTTTATTTATTTTCAATGTGGGACAAATGACACATTCTCCATTTCAAGCTTTTACAAGCTACTAGTTTCAACTCTATTTCTCTATGGATTTCACTAAGAAAATTACTTAAATCCATATATAAAAGTTTAAGTTTCACATATCATGGAACAACTTTCAATCATTAATTTTAGTATTATCATCAAGAACATAATAAAATTATGATCTAAATCCATTTTTCTAACAATCCCCCACAAATCCATACAGAATTACGATCAGGTTTTTCATCATGACTTGTTTTTCAGAGTAGGTACCCTTCCGGATTTGAACCCTCCTAAGTCCTCTACTTCAATGGCTTACCGGATTTAGATAGAATGTTTACACCTTGAATCTTAATCCATTTAGTAATAATCATGTTCCATAGATGACGACAAGTCAACAGCTATGGTGCCAATCTACGGCTTTGAGACATTAATGGTCTTGTCCTCGATCCTGTTCGTCGAATGGCTTAAGGAATAACCATTTCCTCTAATTGCGACCACCACAATTACATTGCTCTTAGTTGGGCATCTTCAGAGATATACTACTACTATCTCGTCAAATAACTTCACCCCATTCATAGTTTTAACACTCTTACTTTTCTAGCAGTGTCAGTACCTTCTAGGTTTACAGGGGATAGACTCAGATACAGTAGTATCATCTATGTAGCAAAGGTACTACCAATTCCATCCTTATAGCTTGTTATTATACACATTAAATACACTTCGAGGGATCTCCTCTCCATGTGTATTGGGTTCCTACTATTGATGAATTATGATGGGTTGACAGTCTCATCCCCAACCTTGACTTGAGGACCACCGCAGGTGCCAGTCCCTTAGTCAAAGCGATCAACTATATTATTCTGAGTTTCATATGAACTCTAATAGCTATAATCCTATCAGACACTAACCCCTTATAGACTTGAGTCTAACTCGGATGTGTCTCTTTGTTTTAGCATTATATTTTTTACTGCTAATCTTGTCGATAGTTTTTCGACTATCACAATGAATAGCAATAGCAGGAAGCGGTCTGCTTACTACAGGTATCGCAGACATAAGTTCGTGTAACCATTCAGCCTTTGTCCCTGTGGCATCTAGTGCACACAACTCAGCCTCAAATGTAGACCGAGTCACCATAGTCTGTCTGCTTGACTTCCAGGATATTGCTCCACTTGCCAAGGTGAACACATATCCAGTCGCTCCATTGGAACCAGACTTCTTAGCTATCTAACTTGCCTCACTGTACCCTTCAAGCACATCAGGAAATCTCTTGTAGTGTAAACTAAGGTACATTGTGCCTTTTAGATATCTAAGTACTCTATCAAGAGCATCCCAATGAATTCTGTTTGGACAGCTTGTATATCTAGTCAACTTAGAAAAAAATATGAAATATCTGGTCTAGTACAGTTAGCTAGATACTGTAAACTCTCAATAATCTGAGAATACCTTAACTGAGACACAGGCAATCCTGAAGTATTCTTGACAAGGGCAACTTTAGAATCATAAGGTGTACTAGCGATTCTACACTGTGAATAACCATATTTCTCTAGTATAGATTTCTCTATATAATGAGATTGAGTCAAGGTTATTCCCTCAGCTGACTGAATCAGTTTGATTTCAAGAATCACACTAGTCTCACCCATATCCTTCATTTCAAAATGCCTTTTCATGAATTCTTTTATCTCATTAATAATCTCAATATTGGTTCCAAACAATAAGATGCCATCCACATATAGGCACATGATAACACACTCACTACTTTTAACTTTAGTGTAGACACACTTGTCACTTTCATTAATCTTATAACTGAATGGCAATACAGTTTCATCAAACTTTTTATGCCAATCACTGGGAGCTTGTTTTAAGCCATGAATGGATTTGATCAACTTACTTTTCTCATTTCCAGATGCAACAAATCCCTCAGGTTGGTCCATATAAATCTCTTCTTCAAGTTCACCATGAAGAAAAATGGTCTTTACATCCCTCTGATGGATGATAAGACCATGGAAGGAAGCCAATGCTATAAGCATATGGATTGTTACCATCCTTGCAACCAGAGAGTATGTATCAAAGTAATCAACCCCTTCCTTCTGCTTAAAACTCTTAGCTACCAGTCTACCTTTGTACTTATCTATTGAGCCGTCTGGGTTCAACTTTCTTTTAAAGACCCATTTGCACCCGATAGTAGAACACCCGGGAGGGAGATCAACCAACTCCCATGTTTTATTAGAAATAATAGAGTCAATTTCACTCTTCACAGCGCCCTTCCAATGCCTAGACTGCGAAGAATCCATATCTTTTCGGAAAGTTAAAGGTTCGTCCTCGACATTATAAGTGATAAAATCACCTCCAAAGTCTTTAACTACCTTTGCACGCTTACTTCTCCTTGGTTTCTCTACTTCCTCAGGAATAGAGCTACTACTAGGTTCCGCCCCCACATCTGTCATCTTTTCCACATGATCAGGAATAAAACTCGATGTGTGAGTAGGATCTTCCTCGGAAGTCGTTTCCAGTCTTCATAGGGTAGACATCCTCAAAGAATGTAGCATCTCAAAATTCAACTATCGTGTTTGCCACTATACCATTTAGTCAGATTCTGATACCAAAAATCTCATAGTTCTAGTGGTTTCAAGTAGCCCAGAAAGATATAGTCAACAGTTTTCGGACCTAGTTTCTTTCTCTTGTGTTCATGAACAAGCACCTTAGCAAGGCACCCCCATACACGAAGATACTTAAGACTAGTCATCCTGCCTTTCCACAACTCCAAGGGTGTCTTTTCCACGTGTTTCAGAGGGATTCTATTCAAAATATGGCATGCCGTATTTAGAGCCCCTCCCCACATGTATTTAGGCAACCCAAAGTTAATCAGCATACTATTAATCATATCTTTAAATGTTCTGTTCTTTCGCTCAGCAACCCGACATTCGGTCAGGTGGTGGAGTAACTTCATGAACTATACTATTGTTTGCACAAAATTCATTAAAAGTGTTACTCGTATACTCAACACCTCTATCAGATCTCAATCGTTTAAGTAACTTACTAGTTTGTTTTTCTACTTCAGTTTTATATAAAATGAATTTACTAAGTGCTTCATCCTTATGTCTAATAAACATAAAAATATCTACTACTATCATCTATAAAAAGAAAGTATCTAAACTGGCCTATGGTCAAACACCACCAAAATTCACAAATATCAGTGTATACTAATCTAACAGGTCTGAATCCCTAACAATGTTGAAAAGGCCTCCTTATTGTTTAGCAGACACAATATTGACATCTA
>NW_027417873.1:0-106787 GCF_009905375.1 Apium graveolens | reverse complement strand
TGTCGGCTAACACCCAACACTCTTCTTGTAGAACAATATCAAAAATAACACCAAGGAAAATACCAAACATTCAATGTCCAAGAAGGATAGTCTCAAGGCCAAGAATAACATCTTTACAAAGTTCAAGGGCAAAGGTAAGAAAATAGTATTCATTTACGTTTTATATTCATTTCTTAAATTTTCAATTACCATATTATTTACGTGTTTTCACCTTAAATTTAACGAGAAAGTTGTATGAAATGTATACATTATTATGATAAACTAAATTCATCACATGGACACATAATTATGTGTCAATCATAATTTTAGCAATATATAGAGTATCATAAATACTATGTATGCTGTACTTTTACATTATATATTTCATTCATGATCTTTTTTTTATAAATAATTTCATGGAAACTAGGTACTTTGTTTCTTTCGCCAATAACAAATTTGCTCAATATTTAATTTATTTATTCTAGACCAAGAAATTTGAATGAATTCTTACTCCAA
Source organism: Apium graveolens (assembly GCF_009905375.1). NCBI lineage: Eukaryota > Viridiplantae > Streptophyta > Magnoliopsida > Apiales > Apiaceae > Apium > Apium graveolens. The sequence goes on along the minus strand of NW_027417873.1, from coordinate 106,292 downwards.
GAAAAAAGAGTCACGAACAACTGAAAAATTGGTCTCAAATTGCCCTTGTAGGTTGGAAATGAGTGCAAAACTAACCCTCGAACAACCAATATAATCGATCATTTAAAACCAGGTTGGTTGGAAATAAAAGGTAAACCGAGCTTGATCGACCAACTTTATTGATTGTTTATAAAATTTGGATACCTTAATATGTGACCCCAAATACCATACCCCAAACACCATATTGAAAATCCACGTCATTACTATTTCCCCAACTGACCTATATTTTAGTCGGAAAAGGTTGGTCGCAAATGTAGAATTATTTATTTCTAATTTTCGGTCGTATATAGACACAAAAAAGTTGTATGTTATATTTGGTCGTGTATATAACAGTAGGCCAAAAATGATTAATCAAATCAATTGTGCAAAATAGACAAATGTTGAAGGAGATAGTAGTAAATGATTTGAATTTGGTTGCTTATGGTGAAAATGGTGGTTGGAAATAACTTTAATTTGGTCGCTTTAAAGAAAAGTATGGTAATATCACTTCAATAATTTGGTAATTCACAAAAACAATATATTAAAATTGAATTCTTTTAAATGCAAATAATAGAGTCATATAAATATTTTTCATTATCGTCATAAAATAATAAGTGATACAATCAACTAAAACTAAAATACATTATTACCAAAAACTAAAATAAATTACAATAGAACTAAATTAAACACTAAATAGTAGAATTCTTTCATCTATAAAATCATCCCCTTCTTCACAAGTGAGCCATCTTCTTCTTCACATTTATTGTTTTCAACATTTGTTGGAACAAAGTGATTTTTCTAATTACCCAAATTAACCGAGCATTGATTAGTATATAAACATACGTGTAGTATTGAGAAATTTGAATACAAATTCACATATGTAAAAAATATAGAGTTAAAACATCTTTACATTAAAAAACTAGATGGATATATCAAACACCCATTCACAATTAAGTTTGTGATATGATTACCAATTAATTTTGAAGAGGATGAAGTTGATTACACCAAAAATTAGTTATTGTAATGATATGATAAATAAAATAGAAATATGCAAATAAAAGAAATTAGAAAGAAAACATATTAAAACACCAAGTTGGATTAAATCCAACTGAATGATTCAAAAAAGCAGTTGGTTTTGTAACTAGCGGTTTATTCAAATTTTCACGAAAATTTGAATTTTACAGGATAAAGTAAAATAACTATATTCGGCCGGTTACAATCAATACGCGATAGGTTTGTAATTAAGGCTAATTTAAATTTTCTAGAAAATTCAAATTTCCACCCAAAAAAATTCGTGAAAATTTAAATTTTTCAGGCTAAACTAAAATAAGTAGAATTCTTTTGCTTATCGTCTTTAACTGATTGGTTTTATAATGATGAGTTATTCAAATTTTCAAGAAAATTCAAATCCCCCTTCAAAATTTTACAAAATATAAAACTTTTTTTGGGCTAAACTAAAATCGACTGAATGCGGTTGGTTATAGTCTCCGGGTTGTTCTTTATGTCTTTAAAATGAACGTTTTTTATTATGAAACATTAAAATCGAACCTATGTTGATATTTTTTGGCGTGCATGTAGATCGTTTTAAAAAATAATATATTTTTTTTTATATATTTAAACAAAAAATTGAAAAATTAAAATTCAGTCCGTTATTTATAGAATATATGGTCACTTAGATCAGTCGCTTTTGAAATCATAAACCACCTATTAGTAAGGCTGGCAGTTGATTTTGGGTAGTTACTTTTAAATATGGGTTGGTTCTAATATAGTCTTTTTATTGGTTGGTTTTAGACCATTGGTTCTAAAATTCAAAATAAATCTTATTTCCAACCGATGAAAAAATGATTAAATATTAGAAAAATATAGTCGTTTATGTTAGATGGTCAATTTTGCTTTAAATGTGGTCTCTTTTAAGGCAATATGAGTCACTTTTTCTGGAATATAAATGGTAAAAATTGGTCAAAAATACACTAAATACACTAAATGTGCCTAGAATTGATGTTTCGAAATTACTCAAACAAGAAGATAATAAAGATGGGTACTATAACTTATTTATGGCTCACAAGCCAAACAAACTGAATTTGTATTAAAACAAACTTCTTTTTGCTCGAACGTGACGTGTCACTTTATCGATCAATAGTGTTGCGAAACAATAGTGTTGTGACATTGGATTAACCGTCTGAACCTTGAAAGCCTAAAAAACTATAGGAAAGTAAGATCTGTATATATATACCCTAAGTTTTTATCTAGCTTATGTGTTTCATCTTCTTTGACTACAAAAGCTGCCGCATCTCCCGTATATGTAGGGCTGTGAGGTAGGGTGCACCTCATGACCTGTTTCTAGAAGATGGGCCTTTACTGCATCTAGAACCTTCTTACATATGGACATGTCCAATTTAAATGTGAAGCCCAAATTAATTTTTCTTATAAATAAGCCTGTCTATTTCAACTTTGGAATCCACATTAATTAGGGTTAATTTTCTCACTTATTTAAAATATTCTTTATTCTTTATAATCCTTTTAAATCACTGCTTTTATAATTCACAATATATTTTTATATTTATTTACAATTATATGTTAACCACCATCCATTTGAAAAATCTGATTACACATATTTATTTAGTTAAATTTATTTTATTGATGGTGCCGGCTTTAAAATGAAATTTTTTATTACATTTTTTAATTTTCATAACTCTAAAATCCAAACAATATTTAATTTAAAGGTTAAGTTGGACATTTGTTGATAATGGGTCTACGTAAATGCTTAGGTTATGTTAGAAATTTATAAATATTTTTATTTCTTCATTTTTAATATTTTATCAATTATTTCTTAGGGTGAAACTACAAGAAGTGACTTTTTGTAGTTTTTATTTGTTAAAATATGATTAAAAAAATATCAGTGTTTTTTAGATTTATTTTCTCAATTATTGTTGGTTAAATGTCTAATTTAAAATGAATTAGACTTTAAAATTTGATCATTCTTTAAGGTGATAAATGGCAACTTGCTATCTTTCATGTTCTATCATATAATACTAGCTTGTTTACTTTCTTAAAATGGTTTGAACTGGACTTTAATGTCCAATAAGTGTAATCTTATAAATTTTGCAATATTCTCAATATTGAATAAATGATGCAATCTCATGATAATAGAAAGTAACGTTATATTATTTGTCAGATCTTTCTACTTTTTAGGATCTGTTTACACTTTATACCGATCCCCATTGCACATGTCACACTTTGTCCTGTTATTTTTCTTGTAACATAACATGCGATCTTTCTCGCAAGTATGGATCTTTCACACTCCATATTCAATCAATTAATCATCTTTGACGCATTGTAGTACTTTACAAGTAATTTAAGATCATCAAGCAATACTAATCCAATAAGCTGAGACAAGTCATCCATTGTTACTACAGTTAAGGTTATTTTTTCAATGAAACGGCTTCATACGAACTCCGATGCATTGTTTTGATAAATTGATTCAAAAGTAGTATTCACCATCTTCTAAAAAATTATTGTTTCATTCTGTTCTTCATCAAAATTCTCACAATTTACAAAATCATCGTCATCATGTGCATTATGCATATACTATGCCAAAATTGTTCATATATAATGCGTTTTTGTTGTAGAAATAGGATAAAAAAATTACATTAAAATTGTTTTTTTTGCATATCACTACAAAAAATAGTAATAGACATCACCAATTTAAAATCGGTTGCTTCGGCAACTGATGTAAAGAGATATTTTAACATCACTTCTTCTAAAAGAGAATTTACAGTTTCTCATAAAAGCGATGTCCAAACTAATTTTAAAAAAAGACGTGACACATACATTTTCTCCAACTTAAAACATATTCCCCTTTTAGTTAAAACATTCCCCCCAACCCATTTTCATTTCCCCCATTGACATTTTGTTGCCCCCCCTTCTTTCACTATTCCAGTCGACTTTCTAAATCTATTCAAATCTACTCTATTCAAATCTTATCTACTCTACTCACAATCTTCTCAAGAAACCCTAAGTCAATACTAATCTACATACAAGAACCCTGAATCGAAACCCCCTAATATACAAACCCGCAAATGTCAAATTCCTAATTTGCTTATATCTACTTGGTACTTTCATTTAGAATACTCGAATCTTGCAGAGAGAGCTTATATCTACTCGATTAACCTGTTATCTACCTTGATTTCTAAGTGTTTTTTAATTTTTTTTCAAAATTTCAAATTTTGGATTTTAATTTAACTTTTTTAATAGATTGGTTGATTCTTTATCTTGGGTCATCTAAAAAGTACGTTACTTTTCAGTTTTTGTGAATGCATGTCTATTTTTTGTTAAATATAAGCATATTTGTCCAATTTATGTTTGTATTATATAATTTACGCATTTTTTTAACATATTGTTCGTTTCTTGTTGTTACTTGCAGGACCCTGTATTTGTACTTCTTTATTGGTTGTGCTTGATTTTGTTCATGGTTATCTTGTTTTCTTTTTGTTCTTATAAGTCTCTAAATCGATTACTGATTTGCATACTTGTTTTGATAATTTGTTTTGTACACTTGATTTAAGAAGTTCTTTTGTAAACTTGATTTGTAATATAAATGATGTATGTGTTTAGGTTTATGATTTTTGTTACCTACTTCATTTGTTAAATATATTAGTGTGTGTCTCTATAATGTGTTATATCTTTAATTTTATAAATGATAATTATAAATGTTAGTGAATTAGAAGTTTTATTCGGTATCTGCTATTATATATGGAGTGGTTTGAGTGATGCTATCTTATATTTCTTTTTTTCTTATTTAAATAATTTGTTATTTTGATTTTAAACAAATATAAAGAATTATTATGTTTATATCTCTATTTTGCATTGTTACTTTATTTTTCTTCTTTTCATGCACCTGTATATATGCAACACGTTAAACTGGCGTTATACCCGTGAACATTGGCTTAGAACACCTTAAGCAACGTTTTCCGGACCCAACTGCACCAACAAAAATCATTGCATTAGGGCCATGCAGCAACATAATAAGCCAGTATTGGAAAAAAAAAACGTTTCCTAAGAATTCAATATATTATCATCTTTATAGCCGATATTAGTGAAAATTATTCCAACCTCGCCCCATAGCATATATTTGTCATCAAGACAATCCCCTCTAATGTACGGTGTACCCTTGCTACCAAGTCGACAAAAATCAATCTTTGTGCTATTACCTACATCATATATATATATGTCCTTTTCCAACCCTTTTTTTAGTTTTACAAGAAATTTTTTTAGCTTAAATGACTAAAAATTGAGATAAGGCATAATTTTATGTAACATTATAATTGATGTAATCCAGTGTTGCCTTAGACATGATGAAACTACTATTATCAAATATATTTTTGTGTTCACAATGAGTTTTCAAAAAGTGTGAGCGGTAATTTTTGACATTCCACTTTGACCAATTTTTTTAGGTGGAAGTTGCTGAAATTTTAGGCGAAAAAGTAAATGAAGAAATAAAAGTAAACACAACCATTATACATACACACCCCTTTTACACACAAATACATCTACATGTTTCTATTGTTAAAATGAAAAATACAAAACAAGCTCATTCATATTAGGGTTCTATGTATGAGGGATTAACATCTTCAGAGCTCTTTCCTCAACTAAATCAGTCTTCATAACTTCAACACAATTGTAGCAGTTAAAATTAGGGTTTGAATTTAGGCTTTTATACAAGGCTTGAATTACAATTTATGCACAAATTGTTTGGAGCTTTCTTCATGATTTCAATTAGATATTGTTTATTTTTGAGCTTTGAGTTTTTAAAAAAATTAGAACATACTAATTGATCAAATGAATTATGATGATGAACTTAATGATTTTCTAATTTGGGTGTTGGGTTCATAAATTTATCATGTTTGACAAGTTTTGCATGTATTAGAAAGAAGGGTAACTTGATGTTTATTCCTAGAGGACTACATCGTCAGAAGATGTGGATGTGTAAATATCACTATGAAATATCGGTTGGTTTTAATGATTCAAGATTTATAATTAACAGTCATTATAATGAGTATATCTCCGTCCTTGTAATCATGAAACTAATTACAGTCACACATGTGCATATCTCAGACATTTAATTGTATAATATCTTTAGAGTCTATATCCAAAATTAGTGGAATATTTCAAGGAATACACTCTTGGCTACATGTATATATTTACATACAAACATTAGTAATATAGACAACCTTCAAGTATCTTAAGGTATCAGAGCTAAAAGCTTAACTGTATCAAATTCTAACCCTTTTTTGGGTATAAAAACCCTTGTGAAGTAAGATAAAACATACACACTCTCAACACTTTCTGCTCTTGTATTACTACCCTAATTTTACAAGCCAGATTCTGATTCTCACGCCGGAGGTGAATCGGGGGTCCAAACCCTCGCATTCTCTTCACTTTCAGGTACGGCCGAAGCCTTCTTCAACCCAGCCGAAGCCTGTTCATACCACCGAAGGATCTGGGCATAACATTTGGCGCCGTCTGTGGGAATACGAGAGTTACAAGTTGAGAAAATGACAGAAATTCATGAGCATTCACTGCCACCTGATTTTACCAATAAGGGACAACCATCCTCCCTAGTCGACGAGGACGGGGTTATCACGTTAACCTCTGAAGAAGAGGCCTTACTCCTAAAGATTCGGGCAGAAAAGGCCGCGGAGAAGGGTAAGTCCAAAGTTGATAAGATTGACAAGGAAGCAGAAGCGCGAGCCAAGAAAAGAGAAGCTGATGCCCTCCGACTCAAAGCCTTGCAACTGCAGAGGGAAGAAATTGAACTGCAAGAACAAGTCTTGAGAGAAGCGATGCGGGCCGAAGAGACCGGCGGAGCACACAAGGATAGAAGGGAACGAAGGGCGTATGACGAAGAAGATGAGTTTGACTCTGATTCGCATCCCCGAAGGAAGAGGGCTAAGCAACCCTACTCTTCCGATTTAGATGACGAGCTCGATGGATCCCGCCTCAGGCTCAACCGCTTAGAGAAGGCCCTCTTCGGTGATAGGAGGCCCGATCGAGAACCTGTTGTAACACAAGAGATTGAACTGTACCGACCCCCTCCGGGCGAAGAGAGACAATTCCCAAGATGAGCGAGTTCAACGGGAAAGGGGACCCCGAGGACCATTGTGAAAAGTATGAACTCCTGATGGTTGGGATGGGCCACAACGATATAATGCTGTGCAAAATGTTCAAGACTTATCTCAAAAGGTCTGCCTCGATGTGGTACAAATCCCTGAAGCCTCGGTCTATCGGGTCTTACGAGCAGTTGAAGAGGAAATTTTTAAAGTACTACTCGCACCTGTGCCGAAAGGCGAAGGACACCGAAGCCTTGGTCCATTGTCGGCAGAGGGCGAATGAGGAGCTGGGTGATTATCTTGCTAGATTCAAGGAAGAAGCGGGAATGGTCACCAATCTGGACAAAATCAAAGCTATGGGCTTCCTAACGGCGGGGCTAGACCCCTATAAAGGTAAAAAGCTTCGTTCATCTCTTTACGATTTCCCCCCAAAATCCCTAAATGATATATATGTGAGAGGCGAGAATATTCGCCGCAAGATGGAAAGTATTGGGGGATATAAAGACACAAGAAGGGATGACCGATCAAAGCGAGCCGACAGATATGAGGGCTCAAGATCAGGATCTGACCGGAGGGATAGCAGAAAGGAAGGAAGGAAGGAAACAGATCGTGGGGCTGAACGACGTCGAGATAGAGATTCGGCCGTGTTCACTCCTTTGAATGCGCCGATCTCCAAGATTCTCCATGAGATAAAAGGCAAGCCGGGATTTGTTCACCCCGCCAAGATGAAGGTCCCGAACCACAAGAAGAACCCCGATAAGTACTGTGACTATCACAGGGACAAGGGGCATAACACAGATGAATGCTACCGCCTCAAGAAGTTCATTGAGCGCATGATCAAAGACGGCGAGCTTAATCAGTTCGTCCGAGATCTGAGAGATAGATCGGGGCCGAAGGAAAACCCAGAGGAGGAAGTAGAGGCCGATGAGCCAGAACGAAGGGACAGGATAAAGGGGCGAAGTAAAAACTATATCTGGGGGGAGCATCCTGGATAAGGATAGCAAGACTGCAAAGAAGATGTACGCCCGACAGGTGTACAATCTGTATCAGTTCGGGCAAGCAAAGCCCCACATGCCCATGACCTTCAGCACTGAAGACTATGAGGATGTCATTCGCCCGCACGAGGACCCTTTGATCATCAATCCTATCATCGGGCAAAATAAAATATGGAAGGTGATGGTGGATACCGGCAGCTCAGCCAATATACTATTCCACAAAACCTACTGTAAGATAAACTTGGCGGGAGAGCAACTAGAGCCCTGCAATGAAGCCCCCCTCTATGCAATCGGAGACCATCCAATTCAGTTCGAGGGAACGATTACCCTTCCGGTCCTCCTGGGCAAGTTGCCGTATACCGCCGAGAAGTTGGTGAAGTTCTACGTGGTTCGGATTGAAAGCCCGTACAATACAATATTTGGCAAGCCCTTCTTATCTACTTTCGAAGTAGTGGAGTCCATACCTCACCTCAAACTCAAGTTCTCAACTGAAAAAGGGGTAGGAAAACTGTCCGAATCATAATGCTCGAAGACCTTGAGAAAGATCAAGAATATGAAGGGCCGGATGAAACCGGAAAGAGGAAGCGGGCAGAATCCGAACCCAGCGGGAGTCGGGAAACATTGAACATTGAGTTGGAAAAATTTGGTGCTGATCTCTCGAGTCCTATCGCCGAACCCGCGACAGAGACTGAAGAAGTAGAGTTGTACGCAGGCCATTCGGGAAAGATGGTACGGATAGGCAAAGACATGGGGCCAGACCTGAAGGCGAAGGTAATAGCTGTCATTCGGCAATACCATGATGTGTTCACCTGGGGGCCCGAAGATATGCCCGGATTGGATCACAAGACGGCAACGCACTGCTTGAATGTGCAGCCTGAGGCCAAGCCGGTAAAGCAAAAGAAGAGGACATTTGCAGTCAAACGACAGAAGGTAATAGGGCCGAGGTGGAAAAACTTTTAGAGGCCAGATTTATCGAGGAGATCGAGTATCCTGACTGGCTAGCCAATGTGGTGGTCGTGAAGAAGTCGAACGGGAAATGGAAGATGTGCGTGGATTACACTGACCTCAACAAAGCATGTCCGAAGGATCACTACCCATTGCCTAACATCGACCAACTAATAGACGCAACCGCAGGATATGAGGTACTTAGTTTTTTGGATGCCTTTTCTGGTTATCATCAAATTGTTATGAATGATAGGGATGTGCCCAAGACAGCGTTCATAACTCCGAAGGGGACTTATACTTATATTAAAATGCCCTTCGGACTGAAGAACGCTGGAGCCACATTCCAGCGAATGGTGAATAAAGTCTTCAAGGAGCAGATTGGAAGGAACATGGAAGCATACATGGATGATATGATAGTGAAGTCACTGTTCCAAGATCATGCCGATGACTTAAAGGAATGCTTTGAAACTCTCCGAAAGAACAACATGAGGATCATTCCGAACAAATGTACCTTCGGAGTCTCTAGTGGAAAGTTTCTCGGGTACATGGTCAGCGCCCGGGGGATAGAGGCAAACCCGGAGAAGATCGAAGCGGTTATCAATATGGAACCTCCCAAATGCATTAGAGATATACAGAAATTGACGGGCCGACTCGCCGCCCTTCGGCGTTTCATTTCCCGGTCAGCCGAGAAAGCACTTCCTTTCTTCGCCGTGCTCAAAGGGTCAAAGAATTTTGAGTGGGGGCCCGAATGCCAAAAGGCGTTCGAAGAAGTAAAGGAATATTTAACAAAGGCACCACTCTTGATGAAGCCCGATCCGAAGGAAACTCTTCAGCTTTATCTAGCTGTGTCTGACAGAACTCTGGGGGCCGTCCTTGTGAAGAATTATCAAGGCAATCAACATCCCGTGTTTTACGTGTCCCATATTCTCAAGGACGCAGGGACAAGGTACCCCAACGCCGAGAAATTCGCATATGGGTTGGTTATGGCCTCCCGAAAATTGCGACATTATTTTCAAGGCCGGATGATCCAAGTTGTCACCGATCAACCTCTGAAGATGATTTTGACCAGGCCCGAAGCCTCCGGGAGAGTCGTAGCGTGGTCCATTGAACTCAGGGAATTTGATCTCGAATATGTCCCCCGAACGGCAATTAAGGCCCAGGCTTTGGTCGACTTTGTGGTTGAATGCGCATTCTCGGGTCCGAAGGATCTCTCGCCTGAAGAACAACTAATCCGGATCCCGGGGAAGTGGAAGCTCTTTGTAGATGGGTCGGTTGCCGGAAAAAAAGTATGGGGGCAGGCTAGATCCTCTCCAGCCCCGAAGTATTTGAATTATGCCAGGCCATAAGGTTCGACTTCCCCTTAACAAACAATGAGGCCGAGTACGAAGCCCTCCTCGCAGGAATGAAGCTTGCCCGAAGCCTCAAGGCGAAGCACCTAAGGGCCTTCAGCGACTCCATGTTGGTTGTGAAACATTTCACAGGGGAGTATGAACAAAGGGATCCCCGAATGAGAGCCTATGCTACTAAGGTACGAGAAGCTTCTTTATCATTTGAAACCTTTGAATTAAGTCAAATTGGCAGAGAAAACAATTCCAGGGCAGACGCACTTTCCAGGCTAGCTTCGGTCGAGAAACAGAACTTAACCGGTTCTATTTACCTCATCGAAGCCAAAATGCCTTTGATCGAAAAGAAAGAATGCCTAGAGATTCACCAGGGAAGCGACTGGATGACCCCCCTCAGGAACTTTCTGAAGAAGGGCATTCTGCCACCCAACCGGAAAGATGCCTTGAAGGTTAAATACAGAGCATCAAGCTACACTATCATCAATGGGCGAATGTATCGCCGATCAGTAAGTCAACCCCTTCTACGCTGTTTGAACAGCGAAGAACAGCAACAGGCTTTGGAGGTAGTACACGAAGGAATTTGCGGTGAGCATCTGGCTGGTCGTTCCCTTGCCTTTAAAATTCTCCGACAGGGATTCTTCTGGCCCACTTTGAAAGCAGACGCCATCAACTATGCAAATAAATGCGTACAATGTCAGTTGTTCTCCACTGTCCCGAAACAACCTCCTGAAGAGATGACCTCTATACTAAGCCCAATTCTGTTCGCCATATGGGCCGTGGATATAGTTGGCATACTTCCTACCAGCTCGAGGCAAGCGAAATACTGCATAATCGCCATTGACTACATGACTAAATGGGTCGAAGCCCGTCCTCTGTCAACCATAACAGAAGAAGCTGCTAAAAAGTTCTTCCTGGAACAGGTCATTCTCCGGTTTGGCATTCCGAAAACCTGCATCTCAGATAATGGAACTCAATTTGTTGGAAACAAATTCCGCAAGTTCCTGCACCACTTCGGAATCCAACAAAAATTTAGCTCAGTGGCCCACCCACAAGGAAATGGGGCGATTGAAGCGGCGAACAAGGTGATATTCCGTGGAATTAAGAAGAGGTTGGGCGAGGCAAAAGGAAGATAAGCGGAGGAACTCCCTTGGATCTTATGGGCTTACCGAACCACCCCCCGGACATCAACCAGAGAAACTCCTTTTAGAATGGCTTATGGCACCGAGGCCTTAGTTCCTGTCGAAGTGGGCTTGGAATCATACCGAACCGAGACCTACAATGTGGGAACTAATAGCTTCGGGTTGAAGGTGAACGTAGACTTGTTGGAGGAAGAAAGAGAAGCCGCCCATCAAAGGAACATGAGGTATTTACTGCAAGCGGCACAACACTACGACTCCAATGTGAAGAAAAGGGCCTTCGGAGTAGGAGACCTAGTATTAAGGGAGTTGGCCGCATCTATGCCGACCAAGCAAGGAAAGCTCCAGCCGAACTGGGAAGGGACTTACAAAGTGACCGAAGTCGTTCGCCCTGGAACCTATAAGCTCGAAACGTTGTCTGGCGAACAAATTAAAAACACTTGGCATGCCAGTCGCCTTCGGAAATTTTATCAGTCAGAAATTTCTAAAAAGCTTGTATTTCAATTATATGCGAAGAATGTAAGCAGTCTGATTAAATAAAGATGCATTTCCTGTCAAAATTTCTTTATTTATACATGCTGCGGCCGACCGAGTATTATCTGAGGGCGATCCCGAAGAAGATAAACACTTCGGCCGCCGCCATTGTCTAATTTGTTAACAGAAAAGACACAAGGGGCAATCACCCAAAAATCGAACATCATTACACTATATTGGCAACTTGGAATTGGTAAACACGAATTAAGGGCCTTAAGGGGCAATCCTAGAATAACGCCCTATCATTCGTCTTAACTTAATTATTTATTATTAATGAGGCCCAAGGAATCCCTGTCCCGGGGCGATCAAAGGAAGGACATGGTTCTTCGGCCTAGATAATGAAACAATTAATCCGACCAGGTTTAGGGGTGATCCCGAAGATGACCGCCGATCTAGGGGCGATCATAAAATGATCAACGCCCATGTTCCCTCGCCTGAATTAAGAAGGGATTAACAGCCCGAACCAAGCTTCGACCTTCAACCCTTGGGGCCGTAAGGGGTAGTGAGGCAGCAAAAAATTAAAATCATTATTAAAATTGTTAAGGCAAATGAATAAGCCGAAGATACGATTCATTTTATTCAATTCAATAAGATCGTTGAGGCAAATGAAGCCAGAGAGGCGATTCATTTTATTATTAAAATCGTTAAGGCAAATGAATAAGCCGAAGATACGATGCATTTTGTTCAATTTGATAAGATCGTTGATGCGAATGAAGCCAGAGATGCGATTCATTTTATTATTAAAATTGTTGAGGCAGAATAAGCCGAAGATACGATTCATTTTATTCAATTCGATAAGATCTTTGAGGCGAATGAAGCCAGAGATGCGATTCATTTTATTATTAAAATTGTTGAGGTAGAATAAGCCGAAGATACGATTCATTTTTAAGGCGAACAATTAAATGCAGTCGGACAATGCAGATGAAAAACAGATGCATTAAAATATAAAACCCCGAAGGCTAGTTAAATTACAAAGAGTACCAACTACAATGAGTACCAACTACTACCAATTACAAAGAGTACCGATTATAAAAAATAGAAATACAGGAAGACGAACGAAGAATGCCGCTGCAAGATTTGGGTAAGACCATGGAAACACCAATGGCAAACTTCGCAACAAGATCATCTTCAGTCATGTCAAGCACCTCAGTGCTGAAGGTTTAGGCTTGAGGGTCTTCATCCGAGAGCTCTTCGTCTTCGCCGGAGGAGACAGGAGGGACTTCGACTGCTGGACGACCGATAGGATCTTCCAAGCTGTCGTCCAGCAACTGCTTATAGTCCCAGTTCAGGCCATGGGCCTTCTCCAGGACATAATCAGCGCCGAACTGGAAACAGCGCTCCTCAGTCCGGTCCAGCTGTTTCTGCTTTTTCCGAAGCTCCTTTCGGGACCTTTTCAGCTGGACATTCCGATGGGAGATCCTCCGGTTCGCCCTCTCCAGCTCGGTCTCCAGCCGGGATCTATCCTTCTTCAGCTCAGCGGCTTCGACCTCGTTCTGGGCTTTCACCCTCACGAGCTCCTCCTCGGCCGCCGCAGCCCTCCTCTCCAACTCCTTCACCTCGGCCATGCGAGTCTCCATATCCTTAACCTTGTCCTCCACGGCTGCGGCCCAAGGGGCAGCCTATAAAAAGACGACAAAAACATTACTAAAGGATGCCGAAAAGAAAAAAGTGGAAGAAAAATAAAAGGTTAAAAACATACCAAGGACAGGAAGGACAGAAGCTCCGTGCAGGCTTCGGTAGCAGAAGCCGAGGCAAAAGTCGGGAGATCGACCGGGAGCTGAAGACCATGGCAGAGGTCCGAAGCCACCTCCTTCGTGGACTGCCGAGCAGGGTACACCGTATGGTCGGACGTAATCACTCCCCACCCCGGGAGATAAGAACGCACTATCCCCTCCTTGCTCCGGGTCCTCTTGGAAGGGTTCCCCTCTCCCATGTACTCCAGATCGTCCCCCTCCTCGGCCTCAGAAGCCACTCGAGATTGATGGGGCGACGAAGGCTTCTCGGTCGGGGCCCTTTCACCCGTGCCCTCAGATGGATCGGGCATAGCCCCCTTGTCGGCCGCCTTCTTCGCCGCCTCTTCGGCCGCCCTTTTCTCGGCCGCCCTGGCCTTCTTTCTCTCGATCAGGGCCTCCCTTGAAGACACTGTAATAAGAAGGGAAAACAAGTCAGTCCAAGCATATATATAGTCGAATGCATAAAAAGAAATGGAAATACAGGCGTGGGGACAACACTAAAAGACCAAGGAAGAAGTTTTGTTACCCCCACCCCACAAGCTGAAGAGCCAATCCTTATCCCGAAACTCTTCGGGACCCAGCTTCTTCACATTGACGTCCACCAACGCCGTGTAACTATCCTTCTCCTCCAAGGTCAAGCTTGGCATGAGAAGCAGAGCAGGGGTTTACATCCCGCCAAACCGACATGGCCGACAACCCCGGGCCACTCATATAGCACCAATGTGTGTGAGTGGACTTATTGTTCGAATTGGTCGCCGTCCAATCGGGTCGCCCTGCCCGACGAGCGATGGATGTAAAAACCCGCACTCTTCGGATTCCTCCTAAAATCGTAATGGTACCAGAATAGGCGAGTGCTGGGTGCGATCCCGGCGTGTAGACACCTGTTCTAGAAATAGTTGATATGGATGAACCCGTTCGGATCCATCTGCCCGAGGGCGATACCCATCTGGAAGAAGAGGTACTTGATCAGCTTCAACGGGCGGCACCCTCAAGCCGCATTTGAAGGCCGCCTCTGAAATCCCTACGGCGCAGCCTCCATATCCTATCCGGCACCCCGGGAGTGTCGAAGATCCTCTCGCCTTCCCTCGGCGCATACAGCCAACAAAGTCCTCGGGGAACCGAATAATCATCGTACATCTGAACGACGCGCCCTTTCGTCAGTTCAGATCTATTATTGGCTGCGGGATAGTCGGCAGCCGAACCATATAGGGCCCGTCCCGTCCGCTCAGGGGCGAATGGAAGATGTTCCCACCAAGCTGTTGGATAAGGGGTCCCAAGAATCCGGGGGGCGTTCTACTCGGTCCATATCCCTGTATCAGGAACAGAGAGACATTAGTCCATGTACTCGGATTAGCAGATAAAAGAAAAAATAAACACCCGAGTACACGTCCCAGGACCGAACGAACCAGAACCCCAGAGGCTGTTTCCGAAGGCTGCTCCCGAGCCAAGCCCACCCGAAGGATGTTCTTGCCTATAGAGCCTTACGCAAACATCGCTCCAGACCACCTGTTTAAGCCCTGGGTCGACTCCCGAAGGGTGTTCTAAAACCAAGAAATCCCGAAGAACGTTCTTGGTCATAAAACACCTCAGCATGCCATCTTTAAACCCTTGAGGCCTCCTCAGAATTGGTAAAACCCAGAAACCTATGTTACCTACCCAAAAACCCCAGAAAAACACAATAGCACACACAAAAACCCAGAAAATCCCCATAAACCCAGAACCAAAGTTCGCATGCAAACTCTATAAAACACGGGAAACTAATATGCAAACTTAAAACTGGAAAACATGAAGAGAAACTTACTTATTTGAAGGTGCTCTTGGATTGAAATGGGATGATTTGGGAAGACGGAGTTGCTGTTGCCCGTGATTGAGAGATTCTCCGCGATTTGTCACTGTGTGTGGAGAAGCTAAAGTGATAAAAAGGAAATGAAACCTACAAATGGGCTTATATAGGCGCCTAAAATTAATTTAGAGAAGCGACGTTTGGGGGTTTTTGAAATGGACGTCCCAGATCAAGACGGTTGGCATTCAACGACAGAGATTAAGTCATGAAACGACGTGCCACCAGCTGTCATCAATGCACTGCAAGTCCCCATAAGCTTGCCACGTGTACGACCGAAGATCGAGGCGGGACTGAAGCGATCGCCCTAGGGTTCCTTCATCCCCATATGGGCCGAGACCGGTGTCCGTCGGCCGGCCCGAAGGCCCAGCCGAAGGACAGGGACATGTTGGTTATAGGCCCAATAAGGCCCATTGAACGAAGGCCCGTTAAGCGGTTGTGCTACTGGGCCGAAGGACCTCCAGGCCCGCGCCGCTGAGGCCCATGGAAGCAGCCCAGGCCGAGGCCTGCTACTCGCGGACCATTGGACAATGCAAGGGACATAACGCCCCATTTTCACTCCCTCATTAATGGTTGGTAACGGAAGAACATTCATGGCATGATTGGGTATAAAAACCCTTGTGAAGTAAGATAAAACATACACACTCTCAACACTTTCTGCTCTTGTATTACTACCCTAATTTTACAGCCAGATTCTGATTCTCATGCCGGAGGTGAATCGGGGGTCCAAACCCTCACATTCTCTTCACTTTCAGGTACGGCCGAAGCCTTCTTCAACCCAGCCGAACCTGTTCATACCACCGAAGGATCTGGGCGTAACACATATATACATATCTTTAGTTTGATGAGAATCAAATCAAAAAATATAGTTCTAATTGTGATGGTTAGGGGCTTTGTCCTGAAGGGTGATGGTCTTTGTTTTGAAATTGCTTAAAGAAATTTCACAAGTAAGTTATCACATCAAAGAATTTTAGACGTATCTTGGAAAATTGTTATAGGTCCCGATCTCGTAGGATACTTCTCGTCAAAGTAAATTCTTTTTAGGACACATTTATCGGGATGGCTGAATATTTTTTTTGCCTAACCGACTTAACAACCAACTGAAATTACGTTACCTAATCCATTAGCTTTAATGGCTCATCATAACCAATCAAAACTTGTTACCAAATTCACTCTTATACACAATGTATACTTAGATTAGGTTATAATGCATGTTGGAATGAATTTTTATGGACTTGAGATGATATGTTATGATATATGATTAATCAGATGGACCAGAGAAGAAAACCAACAATGAAAATATACTACTTTTGTGTTGGTTTAATTAATCATTAATCAATATGTATTTAATATATAATTTATGCATATTTAAAGGTAGGCTAATAAAATAGGAAATAAGTATATTAATACATGTGAATAAGCGTGCAAATATAGATAGTTCAACTAATTAATGCATAATATAAAAACTAGAAATGCACATAATCACACAAAATTAAAATAAACCCTTGTCTACGGAATCCCAACTATTTAAATGATGGGTAGATAATATTTTTATAAAACAAGGAAAGTGTTAGTTATTTTAGATTTTAAAGTTTGAAGGTAAACTCTCTCCGTCCCAATTTATCAGTCTTGTTTGGCTTTTTATGGTCAAATTAACTCAATTTTGACCGTAAATAAAAATTTATTTTTTCATTATTTTGAAAAATAGAAATATATATATATATATATATTATAATAGATTAAATTTACTTTTTAGTGATATAAATTTTATAAATATTTTCGATTATATACCATATAAAATTTATAGGCAAAGTTTGGTCATTTTGACCGCAAAAAGTCAAACATGACAGATAAATTGGGATTGAGGGAATAGTAATAATTAATATAAATTAGATTTTTTGAAAAATACCCAAGAGCAAAAATATTTTGCAAAAATACTGTCATTTTTATTTTTGTTTGCAAAAATAATTTTTTATTTGCAAAAATACTATTTTTATATTTTTGATTTGCAAAAGTACGGTATTCTGCAACTCGATTCAAGTAGATGCAAACTTCGAAAAGTGTCTTCAATTTCATGCAATCTCATGCAACCTCAAATACAACAAAAAAACTCGATTCAACTAGTTGAATTTCTGCTCAATTTTGGTTGATTCCGTTTTTTTACAAAAAGTTTTGGAAGATGATAAAATCCCAAAAAAATTAGAAAAGTTAGATTTTTTGGTAATTTCTCAAATTTATATACAAGTGAATGAATTGGAATCAAGAAAATAAACTCTCCTCAGTTGATGTTGAGTAACTTATACAAGAGATCAATAATATTATCAAGAGGTATACCCACATACGTCCTCCACCAATTTAGTAATATTTGATCAATAAAAACTATATGCTACTAATTCATTTGTTATTTTGAAATGTATCACATATATATAACTTTACAGAATATAATAATATTTAGTCCATGCGATTCCGTTGCTTGAAATTAAAGGGCACTGTGCCTAAAATTGCTTTCGTGCGATTGCTATCCCGAGTTCGTTCTCTTAGGAGCGTCCTCCATTTTGTCTGCCACTCAGTCTTGGTGGGATTTTTTTACCCCCTTCGTGGGATTTTTTTGCCGTTATTTTCCTAAAAAATTTAGGATTAAAAATTGGTCTTAGGTTTGGATTTGATCTGTATGTATGTCAGTTCAAATTTGGCTTGTATAGGCTAGTTTTCGTTTCAATTTTCTTTTTGTGGTGCTTTGAGCTTTGGTTTCGTTTTGAATTTGTTTGGATTTTGGTGTTTTTTTTGTTGGCTAGCGGATGACATGGATTCTTCTTCTTTTGCTATCTTGAAAAAGGTTTAGTAGATGGTTTTGGCAAGCTCTGGATACCTATTTGTTTAGCATTGTAAGTAGAGTTTGAGAGTAAGTGTTAACATATAATAATTAGTAGAGAATTATGGTATAACCATACCTATTTGTTTAGCATTGTGAGTAGAGTTTGAGAGTAAGTGTTAACATATAATAATTAGTAGAGAATTATGGTATAGCCATGACTATATTAGTTTGTTGTAAAACAGTGTCCTTATTATTTATTAGTTGCTTATTTTGTATCTAATTTTTTTTAATTATTATGAAACTCTATTTTCCTCTCTATTTCAACATTATGATCCTTTATCCATGATGTTGGCTATAATCACAAAACTTATATTGTCTAAAAATATGGTTGTGAATAACTAGGGAAACTAATATATATGCGTGTTGATTCTTGAAATATATATAGTTTTAATAGGTTAACAAAAATTTTATTTAAAAAGCCCAACCTGTTACGGTCTCTCGAGTTCCTCAGACCCTATATCTGAGTGGTACATACTAGATATGTTAGATTCGAATATAAGTGAGGTGTTACAAATACCAAATAAAGAAAAGTTGTTACAAGTTCGGCAAATGATTCAAATCAAATATTCTCATAGTATTTCTATGTGTATATTCCACACTTTAAACATTATTCATACACTGTAGATTCTGATGTACATCTAGATAGTTTGAACTAGGTGTGTACAATTTAAATTCAATTTGCTGTATTTGCACTATCTTTAAGCTGCAGTACATTCGAATGAGACTATTGAAGATGTCAAATTAATACATAAATATAACATAAATATCCGGACTCCTAACCAAATCCTCCATGTTATGCCCAAACCAACCTTAATTGTCCCAAATTTGTTTCACCAAATTGTAGATCTCATAACCATCAATAGTCTGATCAGTTCAGTGCAATGAAACCTTAGTTGAAAAGTTGAAAGTAAAATGCCCAATTCCAGAATTTCGATGGGGTTGTCGTGCAGCAGGTTGTTGTAATGGTCTTCTTCTGATAGTAAACCTCGATCACTCTGATATGTACTTGTGGAATCCTAGCCTTGGAAAAATTAAGCGTTTCCCAGGTGTTGGTGATACAGTCCCATTGGCAGAATTAATACAGATTCCCCTGGGTCCGTATTGAACAAGCTAGGGACGTAATCTTTCCTATCACATCCTGAACAAAACATTAAGATATCTTAATATAATCAAACAAAAAGCAATATAAAAGAATTAGAAAGGGAAATAGTGTGTATACCACGCCTCTGCCTCTCTGCTTTAGCAACCCTTTTGATGTAACATGAACAATCCCTGATAAAACTATAAATATTTGAAACAAAAAAATAATCAAAGATTAGAATTGACAACATCTAAAAATTAAATCAAAATCGAATCCATTAGAAACTACTTGTACCTTTAGCACATGGACCATGATTTCGTCTCCAGATATGCTCTCCTCATCATCTTCGCTGCTCAATTGATTGGCCATTTACTGATTTATGAAGTTCTTGAATATGGTAAGATGGGGGCGGCTATATAGGGTTTATGGGGTATGTGCAACACCCCCGACTCCCAGCTTATATAGGCAACAGTTAAAATATGGGAAATTTCCTGGAAATTTCTTATTCTTAGGTTGTATTCAATTGAGATTTTGAAAGATTTTTATGGATTTTAGAAATCTTGGGTATTTAATTTGGATTTTAAACAATCCTTTAAAATCTGAAGGTGTTCAATAAAGATTGGAATTTTTTTTTAAAATCTGAGTGTACTCAATTTAAATTTTAAAAAATCAATCAAAATTTGGTTGTATTCAATTTGGATTTTAAAATTTTCATCATAATATGATGGTATTTAAAAGTCTATGAATTTTTTTTTATTTAAAAAAGTTGTGGATTTTTGATGGATTTACTTGTACATTTTTATTATCTTGAAATATCTTCGAAATATATGAGATCTTGATGGATTTCTAAAAAACTCCACAAAATCTGCGAGAGTCTATAAGATTTTGGATTAACTCCATCAAAATTCACAAAGAATTAAAATCAATAAAAATCTTTTAAAATCCATAGATTATTGACAATTCTTTAAAATCTGAAATGAATACACCCCCCTTAATTTTCATTAGTCAAGTGATTTTCTATTTTTTTTCTATTTGTTTGTTATTTTTCTTCACTCATATTTTTTTAATGTTTAAGAAGACTTCTTTTGTTTGTTTTAGTTACTGTCCCCCAAGATTCTTTACCTACTTTCGCCTCATGCCTGACACGTATTTTAAGGCTATTATACAATATAGATCTATATATATATTTTTTAATTTTTTTATATATAAAATTTTAAACACTATATTTTTATTTAAAAGAAAAAAATATTTAAAATTATTTAGGAAACCGTGTTTTACGGGAGCCATACAATGTATGATGTTCCCTCTTCCCCCAATGTAAACATCTCAGTAGGACGGAGGGAGTACATCATAAAAATTAAAACAAAGTTCTAATTAGGTTCTTTATTTTATTTAATTATCTAAAAACACAATTCAAATGATAAATTTTGAATATAAATTATTTCTTGATGTAATGAGTGCAACTGTGATTGTTAAAAGTCAACAAGAATCATTCAAAGTTTGAACTTTTATAACTAATTTAAATTCTAATTTTTTCATGAAATAGGCATTTTTAAGAAATTAAATTAAACATTTTTTAGGAGTTAAAAATAAATAGTAGAATTCAATTTTTCTGAAACACAGTATGTAATTTATAAAAAAGTTGCTTAATATAAATATATATATATTAAAAACGTATAAAATAAGCCCTATTGCATAATTAATATAGCCTTAATTAAACCTAATATGGTCCGTAAGAAAAGCCCATTAAATAAGGTATGAAACCCTAAATATTTATTAATTTTATAATTAATAAATAATGGGAAATCAGCTATCAAATAATATCCTATTCAGGGTATAATTCTTTGGAGCTTGGCCTCCAAAAAACTTGAGAGGATAAGTAATCAACTTCCTGCATTCTAGGACTCCAAAATTCAGTCTAAGTCCGAGACTTGTTCACCAAGTCTCCTAACCGGAACCTAAATTAGGATTGCCCACGCCTATATAAAGGGTCTCACCTCGCGGATCAGAACTACATTTTTGGCTTGATCCTTTGAATATATCAAGGTACGCATCTTGTGAAGGCAGATTTAAGTCCCGAAACACGAAAGCAGTCAATCAAGGGCCTAGAGCTCACGAACCCTAGCATTAATTATAAACTAGTTTTTACCCATAACATTTGGCGTCATCTGTGGGAAGAAGACATCAACCATGGTAACCCCACAAAGCAGAAATAACATTCCTGAAGGAGCATCAACTTGAATTACTCAAACAATCTCATCCGCTATTGAGATTCCACCTCACCCACCTCCTCTCAAGGGACGGAGAATCCAATCATGCCCCAATCTGGATCTCAGCCAATCGCGACTCTAGGAGAGAACTGTGACACCCTCAATCTCGGGGTTAGGAAATGAGGACTCACACACCTCCAATCTAATAATTAAATATGCATAAACCACGATTAACTACTAACAGGTTCAACAGGATAAAGTATGAGACAAGATTACAACTATCAATCACAAAATATAACTTACAAACACAAAATATTATTAAATAAACAATATCGATTCCGGCTGGGAACCGACATATAACCCATTGTATCTTTAAACATTTCCTTCTAAGCGCGAGCTCACTCTTAATTACCACTACCTGCTCTGGCAACCGGAAGCCCTCAACACGGTAGGGACCACCAAGTACGCTCTTACGAGCAGTGCGCCTAAGCCTGACCATCTTCTTGCTTAACTGCCATGGTTAGATTAAAACAAAACAAATGAGTATAAAACTCAGCAAGTAACTATATAGCAGTTCCACAATATCAGTTCACAATATGATTTACCAAACTCAGGGCATTCTACTTTATTTGATCTAGGTGGCAGATTTCTAGCTTTTGGGTTAAGGAAAGGTTTTTGAAGGATAATGTGGGGCTTTCAAGGAACAAGGCTCAAAGCAGGACGAAAGCCGACATTCATCACAAATCATTAAAGGATCAAAATAGATCTTTCAATAGAGGAAAGCAACAATATTTCATTATATGGAATCAATCATATGATCAACAAATGCAAGAATCGGGGTTCTCGAGCTTCAAGCTTCACATTAACATAATCCACTCTTTTCAAAGCAATATAAACCATTTTCATTTTCAAGAATCAATTTACTGAACAGAAAGTTTCAGTTCCCTTTTTAAACAATCATTTAGAACCCTTGATTGGATCATTTCCTCTTTCCATTTCATTATAATACGGATGATCAGCCCGTACCGACCTCCATCCGGTCTTTGAGGTACCAATCGACATAATTTCATCCTTAAATTGGACTAGCCCCGCTAGCCTCTTACCATGACTAGACTAGTCCTACTTTCCTCTTACGTCCCAATCCAATCCATCAGGAATTCATTTGGAAAACCTTGAGTTGGAAAAACAATTAGGTTTTCAAAAACTCATTTCATCATTACCAAGAATTTGAAATCATTCGGACTCTTTCAAGTCGAAACTCATTCTTAAATCATATTTTAAGGAAACAAAGTTCAGGGAGTGATTCAAAGATACGCAAGGAACAATTCATAAGAATTCTGTATCAGGGAGAATAAAGCACTTAAGTTAGAAGGATCAATAGTTGTTTAGGGATCAATAGGGTGATCAGGAAAACAGGGTATCATTAAACAGGGTTAACAAGGATAATCAGAGGGTTCAATATAATCCATGGCTTAATAGATAACTTGAACAGAAATGACAGATTATCAAAGGGTTGAATCATTAAGCTTATCAATAACAGTTTATCAAGAACAAAGGCAGGGTATCTCAAATCAATATCAGGGTTTCATAATTAAACAGTTCAATACTCTACATGGTATGAACAACATTCTCTTTATAACCATTTACACAAGTAATCAGAGTTACTTGCCTGAATTTGCTTTCCTGAAGGTTGAACTACTGCCACCTAGTATACCCTTTACTTTCCTAGCCTGAATGCCCTCACGCTCCGAATCTACAATAAAACCAAACCTTAATCAGATTCTCAACTCTCGTTCCCGGAACGATCACTCTATACGATAACTAGATTATATCCTTGACTCGAGTACACGAATATAGCTTATACACATAAGCACATAACACATTCCTTCTCGTAACCTTTATATCTTTATATAATTAATAATCGAAGCGCACTTGCTTAATCTTAGCTATTTCTCAAATCACACTAATATAACTTTACGAGTACATGATTTATTCACAACCAAACATTTACGACCATAGCTATCACTTATAGCTCTTTTTTAATATCAAACGATTTAATTCCCTTTTTCTTTTACTCCTTAATTCGAACCGAAACATACAAAAGAAATCCAATATATTCAATTTCAATCTCACACAATCATGCACAACTAATGCAATTTACAAGGTTCATTTACTCACAATTAATCATCACTTAGTCACATAATTATAATCACATCACATAACACATACTTCATTGACTTAATTATGTCGCAAAATTCTCAGTCGTCACAAGAACCCTCAAAACTCGACTTTGAATGCTCCTTTAGGGGCACAATCTAAGGGTTTTGAGATGTCAACTATGGTCTCAAGGAGTTGATGAGTTTCTAGATTAGGTAATGGATGTTGATAATTTTTTAATAACGATAATTTTATTAATGTCATGGGTGTTCCTAACAATATGCAGGCTGCGATAACTCGGGTCAAATCCCGAGCATTTTTCAAAACCGGGTCCAGTCCCGATTCCGAGTCCGAAATAATCAGAAGCCTACTATCCTAATTGTAACCAACTTGGGTAAACAATAATCCCACCATAGGCCCCCAAAAGATCATGACTTATTGGTGCATATAGTAGTAGTACTTTATCTTATAAACTGAACAGAAGTCCCAAATCTTATTGATGTGGGACTAAGATATTACAAACTCCCCCACCTAAAGTTTTGACATCCTCATCAGGCCCGAACAAATAGGCCATGGGACAAAGATCATACCTCTCTACATATTATGAAATAATACCGGCTGGCTTTGTGTTACCACCTCCGAATCTTTATCCATTTTAGGATAATAGCATTAGCTTTCGTATTCCCACCTTCGATAACCTGATGAATCAAGATTTAGAGAGATAGCTCTGATACTATAGACGACAACCTGGGTCAAACCATGAGCATTTTTCAAAACCTGGTCCAATTCTGATTCTGAGTCTGAAATAAGTCGAAGACTACTGTTCCAAATTCAGCCAATTTGGGTAAACAATAAGCCTACCCAAGGCCCCAAAAGATCATAATTTATTCGTGCACATAGTAGTAGTACTTTGCCTTATAATCTGAATAGAAATCTTAAATCTTATCGATGTGGGACTGGGATGTTACATATGCTAAGATGGTAGAGTTTTGTTTGAAAGGCGTTGGTTGTAGATGGTGGGAATAAAATTTCTCCAGGGGCGGCAAATAGTACTGGAACTTCTTCATGAGACAAATACTAGATGTCGGCAAAGAAGAATCGTCACTCTACATTATGAACATCTCCAGTTGGTTTCAAATTTCTATAATATAATAATATATAGAATTTTTTTTAAAATTATTCACATTTAATGTCACATAATAATATAAGTTATGGTCAGAGAAGTTTATTTACAAGAATCAAATAATGAACTTATGGCACAACAAGGCACATGCTTGTTTGTTCTTTACTTGTTCTTAATCAAACAATTAAGGTAAATTTCTGAAAAACTATGAATGCTATTTTTTAATTTCCAAATAAACTCTTTAGACCTGGTTTATAATTTGATGTAATTATTGATGGTAGTGCAGGTCAAATACATATTTAGTCAGAAATAGGGGTTTTTTAACTTTTGGAAATAACGATTATATGTAGTTATACGAGTAATGCTACTAAATGAATGTTAAATTATAAATATTTCTAGTTCTATATCGTGAATATGAACGAATACATAATGTAGCCTAGTTTTATTTAATGTAATATTAATTAGGATTTCATAACCAATTTATTGCTCTTGGTAATTTTACACAATAGGTCTAACATCAGCTTTATATAGGTTATATTCATCAAATTAGTGGACACAAAATTTAACTTATAATATGTGGATTTATACTTGGGTACCACCTTCAATCAAATACTGAATAATAATTGAGCCCAGTGACATCAAACATTCATCCTTCTAGAAAGATAGTCATTAGTCCAAGACCGGACTTGCATCAAAGAACGGTCCCAACAAGAAAAAGAGATATGTCAACACACTTCTTGCCGGAATGTCGGCTAACACCCAACACTCTTCTTGTAGAACAATATCAAAAATAACACCAAGGAAAATACCAAACATTCAATGTCCAAGAAGGATAGTCTCAAGGCCAAGAATAACATCTTTACAAAGTTCAAGGGCAAAGGTAAGAAAATAGTATTCATTTACGTTTTATATTCATTTCTTAAATTTTCAATTACCATATTATTTACGTGTTTTCACCTTAAATTTAACGAGAAAGTTGTATGAAATGTATACATTATTATGATAAACTAAATTCATCACATGGACACATAATTATGTGTCAATCATAATTTTAGCAATATATAGAGTATCATAAATACTATGTATGCTGTACTTTTACATTATATATTTCATTCATGATCTTTTTTTTTATAAATAATTTCATGGAAACTAGGTACTTTGTTTCTTTCGCCAATAACAAATTTGCTCAATATTTAATTTATTTATTCTAGACCAAGAAATTTGAATGAATTCTTACTCCAAGAAAAAAGAGTCACGAACAACTGAAAAATTGGTCTCAAATTGCCCTTGTAGGTTGGAAATGAGTGCAAAACTGACCCTCGAACAACCAATATAATCGATCATTTAAAACCAGGTTGGTTGGAAATAAAAGGTAAACCGAGCTTGATCGACCAACTTTATTGATTGTTTATAAAATTTGGATACCTTAATATGTGACCCCAAATACCATACCCCAAACACCATATTGAAAATCCACGTCATTACTATTTCCCCAACTGACCTATATTTTAGTCGGAAAAGGTTGGTCGCAAATGTAGAATTATTTATTTCCAATTTTCGGTCGTATATAGACACAAAAAAGTTGTATGTTATATTTGGTCGTGTATATAACAGTAGGCCAAAAATGATTAATCAAATCAATTGTGCAAAATAGACAAATGTTGAAGGAGATAGTAGTAAATGATTTGAATTTGGTTGCTTATGGTGAAAATGGTGGTTGGAAATAACTTTAATTTGGTCGCTTTAAAGAAAAGTATGGTAATATCACTTCAATAATTTGGTAATTCACAAAAACAATATATTAAAATTGAATTCTTTTAAATGCAAATAATAGAGTCATATAAATATTTTTCATTATCGTCATAAAATAATAAGTGATACAATCAACTAAAACTAAAATACATTATTACCAAAAACTAAAATAAATTACAATAGAACTAAATTAAACACTAAATAGTAGAATTCTTTCATCTATAAAATCATCCCCTTCTTCACAAGTGAGCCATCTTCTTCTTCACATTTATTGTTTTCAACATTTGTTGGAACAAAGTGATTTTTCTAATTACCCAAATTAACCGAGCATTGATTAGTATATAAACATACGTGTAGTATTG
This sequence comes from Apium graveolens, assembly GCF_009905375.1. NCBI lineage: Eukaryota > Viridiplantae > Streptophyta > Magnoliopsida > Apiales > Apiaceae > Apium > Apium graveolens. The sequence goes on along the minus strand of NW_027417873.1, from coordinate 79,079 downwards.
AGAAATTTGAATACAAATTCACATATGTAAAAAATATAGAGTTAAAACATCTTTACATTAAAAAACTAGATGGATATATCAAACACCCATTCACAATTAAGTTTGTGATATGATTACCAATTAATTTTGAAGAGGATGAAGTTGATTACACCAAAAATTAGTTATTGTAATGATATGATAAATAAAATAGAAATATGCAAATAAAAGAAATTAGAAAGAAAACATATTAAAACACCAAGTTGGATTAAATCCAACCTGAATGATTCAAAAAAGCAGTTGGTTTTGTAACTAGCGGTTTATTCAAATTTTCACGAAAATTTGAATTTTACAGGATAAAGTAAAATAACTATATTCGGCCGGTTACAATCAATACGCGATAGGTTTGTAATTAAGGCTAATTTAAATTTTCTAGAAAATTCAAATTTCCACCCAAAAAAATTCGTGAAAATTTAAATTTTTCAGGCTAAACTAAAATAAGTAGAATTCTTTTGCTTATCGTCTTTAACTGATTGGTTTTATAATGATGAGTTATTCAAATTTTCAAGAAAATTCAAATCCCCCTTCAAAATTTTACAAAATATAAAACTTTTTTTGGGCTAAACTAAAATCGACTGAATGCGGTTGGTTATAGTCTCCGGGTTGTTCTTTATGTCTTTAAAATGAACGTTTTTTATTATGAAACATTAAAATCGAACCTATGTTGATATTTTTTGGCGTGCATGTAGATCGTTTTAAAAAATAATATATTTTTTTTTATATATTTAAACAAAAAATTGAAAAATTAAAATTCAGTCCGTTATTTATAGAATATATAGGTCACTTAGATCAGTCGCTTTTGAAATCATAAACCACCTATTAGTAAGGCTGGCAGTTGATTTTGGGTAGTTACTTTTAAATATGGGTTGGTTCTAATATAGTCTTTTTATTGGTTGGTTTTAGACCATTGGTTCTAAAATTCAAAATAAATCTTATTTCCAACCGATGAAAAAATGATTAAATATTAGAAAAATATAGTCGTTTATGTTAGATGGTCAATTTTGCTTTAAATGTGGTCTCTTTTAAGGCAATATGAGTCACTTTTTCTGGAATATAAATGGTAAAAATTGGTCAAAAATACACTAAATACACTAAATGTGCCTAGAATTGATGTTTCGAAATTACTCAAACAAGAAGATAATAAAGATGGGTACTATAACTTATTTATGGCTCACAAGCCAAACAAACTGAATTTGTATTAAAACAAACTTCTTTTTGCTCGAACGTGACGTGTCACTTTATCGATCAATAGTGTTGCGAAACAATAGTGTTGTGACATTGGATTAACCGTCTGAACCTTGAAAGCCTAAAAAACTATAGGAAAGTAAGATTTGTATATATATACCCTAAGTTTTTATCTAGCTTATGTGTTTCATCTTCTTTGACTACAAAAGCTGCCGCATCTCCCGTATATGTAGGGCTGTGAGGTAGGGTGCACCTCATGACCTGTTTCTAGAAGATGGGCCTTTACTGCATCTAGAACCTTCTTACATATGGACATGTCCAATTTAAATGTGAAGCCCAAATTAATTTTTCTTATAAATAAGCCTGTCTATTTCAACTTTGGAATCCACATTAATTAGGGTTAATTTTCTCACTTATTTAAAATATTCTTTATTCTTTATAATCCTTTTAAATCACTGCTTTTTATAATTCACAATATATTTTTATATTTATTTACAATTATATGTTAACCACCATCCATTTGAAAAATCTGATTACACATATTTATTTAGTTAAATTTATTTTATTGATGGTGCCGGCTTTAAAATGAAATTTTTTATTACATTTTTTTAATTTTCATAACTCTAAAATCCAAACAATATTTAATTTAAAGGTTAAGTTGGACATTTGTTGATAATGGGTCTACGTAAATGCTTAGGTTATGTTAGAAATTTATAAATATTTTTATTTCTTCATTTTTAATATTTTATCAATTATTTCTTAGGGTGAAACTACAAGAAGTGACTTTTTGTAGTTTTTATTTGTTAAAATATGATTAAAAAAATATCAGTGTTTTTTAGATTTATTTTCTCAATTATTGTTGGTTAAATGTCTAATTTAAAATGAATTAGACTTTAAAATTTGATCATTCTTTAAGGTGATAAATGGCAACTTGCTATCTTTCATGTTCTATCATATAATACTAGCTTGTTTACTTTCTTAAAATGGTTTGAACTGGACTTTAATGTCCAATAAGTGTAATCTTATAAATTTTGCAATATTCTCAATATTGAATAAATGATGCAATCTCATGATAATAGAAAGTAACGTTATATTATTTGTCAGATCTTTCTACTTTTTAGGATCTGTTTACACTTTATACCGATCCCCATTGCACATGTCACACTTTGTCCTGTTATTTTTCTTGTAACATAACATGCGATCTTTCTCGCAAGTATGGATCTTTCACACTCCATATTCAATCAATTAATCATCTTTGACGCATTGTAGTACTTTACAAGTAATTTAAGATCATCAAGCAATACTAATCCAATAAGCTGAGACAAGTCATCCATTGTTACTACAGTTAAGGTTATTTTTTCAATGAAACGGCTTCATACGAACTCCGATGCATTGTTTTGATAAATTGATTCAAAAGTAGTATTCACCATCTTCTAAAAAATTATTGTTTCATTCTGTTCTTCATCAAAATTCTCACAATTTACAAAATCATCGTCATCATGTGCATTATGCATATACTATGCCAAAATTGTTCATATATAATGCGTTTTTGTTGTAGAAATAGGATAAAAAAATTACATTAAAATTGTTTTTTTGCATATCACTACAAAAAATAGTAATAGACATCACCAATTTAAAATCGGTTGCTTCGGCAACTGATGTAAAGAGATATTTTAACATCACTTCTTCTAAAAGAGAATTTACAGTTTCTCATAAAAGCGATGTCCAAACTAATTTTAAAAAAAGACGTGACACATACATTTTCTCCAACTTAAAACATATTCCCCTTTTAGTTAAAACATTCCCCCCAACCCATTTTCATTTCCCCCATTGACATTTTGTTGCCCCCCCTTCTTTCACTATTCCAGTCGACTTTCTAAATCTATTCAAATCTACTCTATTCAAATCTTATCTACTCTACTCACAATCTTCTCAAGAAACCCTAAGTCAATACTAATCTACATACAAGAACCCTGAATCGAAACCCCCTAATATACAAACCCGCAAATGTCAAATTCCTAATTTGCTTATATCTACTTGGTACTTTCATTTAGAATACTCGAATCTTGCAGAGAGAGCTTATATCTACTCGATTAACCTGTTATCTACCTTGATTTCTAAGTGTTTTTTAATTTTTTTTCAAAATTTCAAATTTTGGATTTTAATTTAACTTTTTTAATAGATTGGTTGATTCTTTATCTTGGGTCATCTAAAAAGTACGTTACTTTTCAGTTTTTGTGAATGCATGTCTATTTTTTGTTAAATATAAGCATATTTGTCCAATTTATGTTTGTATTATATAATTTACGCATTTTTTTTAACATATTGTTCGTTTCTTGTTGTTACTTGCAGGACCCTGTATTTGTACTTCTTTATTGGTTGTGCTTGATTTTGTTCCTGGTTATCTTGTTTTCTTTTTGTTCTTATAAGTCTCTAAATCGATTACTGATTTGCATACTTGTTTTGATAATTTGTTTTGTACACTTGATTTAAGAAGTTCTTTTGTAAACTTGATTTGTAATATAAATGATGTATGTGTTTAGGTTTATGATTTTTGTTACCTACTTCATTTGTTAAATATATTAGTGTGTGTCTCTATAATGTGTTATATCTTTAATTTTATAAATGATAATTATAAATGTTAGTGAATTAGAAGTTTTATTCGGTATCTGCTATTATATATGGAGTGGTTTGAGTGATGCTATCTTATATTTCTTTTTTTCTTATTTAAATAATTTGTTATTTTGATTTTAAACAAATATAAAGAATTATTATGTTTATATCTCTATTTTGCATTGTTACTTTATTTTTCTTCTTTTCATGCACCTGTATATATGCAACACGTTAAACTGGCGTTATACCCGTGAACATTGGCTTAGAACACCTTAAGCAACGTTTTCCGGACCCAACTGCACCAACAAAAATCATTGCATTAGGGCCATGCAGCAACATAATAAGCCAGTATTGGAAAAAAAAAACGTTTCCTAAGAATTCAATATATTATCATCTTTATAGCCGATATTAGTGAAAATTATTCCAACCTCGCCCCATAGCATATATTTGTCATCAAGACAATCCCCTCTAATGTACGGTGTACCCTTGCTACCAAGTCGACAAAAATCAATCTTTGTGCTATTACCTACATCATATATATATATGTCCTTTTCCAACCCTTTTTTTAGTTTTACAAGAAATTTTTTTAGCTTAAATGACTAAAAATTGAGATAAGGCATAATTTTATGTAACATTATAATTGATGTAATCCAGTGTTGCCTTAGACATGATGAAACTACTATTATCAAATATATTTTTGTGTTCACAATGAGTTTTCAAAAAGTGTGAGCGGTAATTTTTGACATTCCACTTTGACCAATTTTTTTAGGTGGAAGTTGCTGAAATTTTAGGCGAAAAAGTAAATGAAGAAATAAAAGTAAACACAACCATTATACATACACACCCCTTTTACACACAAATACATCTACATGTTTCTATTGTTAAAATGAAAAATACAAAACAAGCTCATTCATATTAGGGTTCTATGTATGAGGGATTAACATCTTCAGAGCTCTTTCCTCAACTAAATCAGTCTTCATAACTTCAACACAATTGTAGCAGTTAAAATTAGGGTTTGAATTTAGGCTTTTATACAAGGCTTGAATTACAATTTATGCACAAATTGTTTGGAGCTTTCTTCATGATTTCAATTAGATATTGTTTATTTTTGAGCTTTGAGTTTTTAAAAAAATTAGAACATACTAATTGATCAAATGAATTATGATGATGAACTTAATGATTTTCTAATTTGGGTGTTGGGTTCATAAATTTATCATGTTTGACAAGTTTTGCATGTATTAGAAAGAAGGGTAACTTGATGTTTATTCCTAGAGGACTACATCGTCAGAAGATGTGGATGTGTAAATATCACTATGAAATATCGGTTGGTTTTAATGATTCAAGATTTATAATTAACAGTCATTATAATGAGTATATCTCCGTCCTTGTAATCATGAAACTAATTACAGTCACACATGTGCATATCTCAGACATTTAATTGTATAATATCTTTAGAGTCTATATCCAAAATTAGTGGAATATTTCAAGGAATACACTCTTGGCTACATGTATATATTTACATACAAACATTAGTAATATAGACAACCTTCAAGTATCTTAAGGTATCAGAGCTAAAAGCTTAACTGTATCAAATTCTAACCCTTTTTTGGGTATAAAAACCCTTGTGAAGTAAGATAAAACATACACACTCTCAACACTTTCTGCTCTTGTATTACTACCCTAATTTTACAGCCAGATTCTGATTCTCACGCCGGAGGTGAATCGGGGGTCCAAACCCTCGCATTCTCTTCACTTTCAGGTACGGCCGAAGCCTTCTTCAACCCAGCCGAAGCCTGTTCATACCACCGAAGGATCTGGGCATAACATTTGGCGCCGTCTGTGGGAATACGAGAGTTACAAGTTGAGAAAATGACAGAAATTCATGAGCATTCACTGCCACCTGATTTTACCAATAAGGGACAACCATCCTCCCTAGTCGACGAGGACGGGGTTATCACGTTAACCTCTGAAGAAGAGGCCTTACTCCTAAAGATTCGGGCAGAAAAGGCCGCGGAGAAGGGTAAGTCCAAAGTTGATAAGATTGACAAGGAAGCAGAAGCGCGAGCCAAGAAAAGAGAAGCTGATGCCCTCCGACTCAAAGCCTTGCAACTGCAGAGGGAAGAAATTGAACTGCAAGAACAAGTCTTGAGAGAAGCGATGCGGGCCGAAGAGACCGGCGGAGCACACAAGGATAGAAGGGAACGAAGGGCGTATGACGAAGAAGATGAGTTTGACTCTGATTCGCATCCCCGAAGGAAGAGGGCTAAGCAACCCTACTCTTCCGATTTAGATGACGAGCTCGATGGATCCCGCCTCAGGCTCAACCGCTTAGAGAAGGCCCTCTTCGGTGATAGGAGGCCCGATCGAGAACCTGTTGTAACACAAGAGATTGAACTGTACCGACCCCCTCCGGGCGAAGAGAGACAATTCCCAAGATGAGCGAGTTCAACGGGAAAGGGGACCCCGAGGACCATTGTGAAAAGTATGAACTCCTGATGGTTGGGATGGGCCACAACGATATAATGCTGTGCAAAATGTTCAAGACTTATCTCAAAAGGTCTGCCTCGATGTGGTACAAATCCCTGAAGCCTCGGTCTATCGGGTCTTACGAGCAGTTGAAGAGGAAATTTTTAAAGTACTACTCGCACCTGTGCCGAAAGGCGAAGGACACCGAAGCCTTGGTCCATTGTCGGCAGAGGGCGAATGAGGAGCTGGGTGATTATCTTGCTAGATTCAAGGAAGAAGCGGGAATGGTCACCAATCTGGACAAAATCAAAGCTATGGGCTTCCTAACGGCGGGGCTAGACCCCTATAAAGGTAAAAAGCTTCGTTCATCTCTTTACGATTTCCCCCCAAAATCCCTAAATGATATATATGTGAGAGGCGAGAATATTCGCCGCAAGATGGAAAGTATTGGGGGATATAAAGACACAAGAAGGGATGACCGATCAAAGCGAGCCGACAGATATGAGGGCTCAAGATCAGGATCTGACCGGAGGGATAGCAGAAAGGAAGGAAGGAAGGAAACAGATCGTGGGGCTGAACGACGTCGAGATAGAGATTCGGCCGTGTTCACTCCTTTGAATGCGCCGATCTCCAAGATTCTCCATGAGATAAAAGGCAAGCCGGGATTTGTTCACCCCGCCAAGATGAAGGTCCCGAACCACAAGAAGAACCCCGATAAGTACTGTGACTATCACAGGGACAAGGGGCATAACACAGATGAATGCTACCGCCTCAAGAAGTTCATTGAGCGCATGATCAAAGACGGCGAGCTTAATCAGTTCGTCCGAGATCTGAGAGATAGATCGGGGCCGAAGGAAAACCCAGAGGAGGAAGTAGAGGCCGATGAGCCAGAACGAAGGGACAGGATAAAGGGGCGAAGTAAAAACTATATCTGGGGGGAGCATCCTGGATAAGGATAGCAAGACTGCAAAGAAGATGTACGCCCGACAGGTGTACAATCTGTATCAGTTCGGGCAAGCAAAGCCCCACATGCCCATGACCTTCAGCACTGAAGACTATGAGGATGTCATTCGCCCGCACGAGGACCCTTTGATCATCAATCCTATCATCGGGCAAAATAAAATATGGAAGGTGATGGTGGATACCGGCAGCTCAGCCAATATACTATTCCACAAAACCTACTGTAAGATGAACTTGGCGGGAGAGCAACTAGAGCCCTGCAATGAAGCCCCCCTCTATGCAATCGGAGACCATCCAATTCAGTTCGAGGGAACGATTACCCTTCCGGTCCTCCTGGGCAAGTTGCCGTATACCGCCAAGAAGTTGGTGAAGTTCTACGTGGTTCGGATTGAAAGCCCGTACAATGCAATATTTGGCAAGCCCTTCTTATCTAGTTTCGAAGTAGTGGAGTCCATACCTCACCTCAAACTCAAGTTCTCAACTGAAAAAGGGGTAGGAAAACTGCCCGAATCATAATGCTCGAAGACCTTGAGAAAGATCAAGAATATGAAGGGCCGGATGAAACCGGAAAGAGGAAGCGGGCAGAATCCGAACCCAGCGGGAGTCGGGAAACATTGAACATTGAGTTGGAAAAATTTGGTGCTGATCTCTCGAGTCCTATCGCCGAACCCGCGGCAGAGACTGAAGAAGTAGAGTTGTACGCAGGCCATTCGGGAAAGATGGTACGGATAGGCAAAGACATGGGGCCAGACCTGAAGGCGAAGGTAATAGCTGTCATTCGGCAATACCATGATGTGTTCACCTGGGGGCCCGAAGATATGCCCGGATTGGATCACAAGACGGCAACGCACTGCTTGAATGTGCAGCCTGAGGCCAAGCCGGTAAAGCAAAAGAAGAGGACATTTGCAGTCAAACGACAGAAGGTAATAGGGCCGAGGTGGAAAAACTTTTAGAGGCCAGATTTATCGAGGAGATCGAGTATCCTGACTGGCTAGCCAATGTGGTGGTCGTGAAGAAGTCGAACGGGAAATGGAAGATGTGCGTGGATTACACTGACCTCAACAAAGCATGTCCGAAGGATCACTACCCATTGCCTAACATCGACCAACTAATAGACGCAACCGCAGGATATGAGGTACTTAGTTTTTTGGATGCCTTTTCTGGTTATCATCAAATTGTTATGAATGATAGGGATGTGCCCAAGACAGCGTTCATAACTCCGAAGGGGACTTATACTTATATTAAAATGCCCTTCGGACTGAAGAACGCTGGAGCCACATTCCAGCGAATGGTGAATAAAGTCTTCAAGGAGCAGATTGGAAGGAACATGGAAGCATACATGGATGATATGATAGTGAAGTCACTGTTCCAAGATCATGCCGATGACTTAAAGGAATGCTTTGAAACTCTCCGAAAGAACAACATGAGGATCATTCCGAACAAATGTACCTTCGGAGTCTCTAGTGGAAAGTTTCTCGGGTACATGGTCAGCGCCCGGGGGATAGAGGCAAACCCGGAGAAGATCGAAGCGGTTATCAATATGGAACCTCCCAAATGCATTAGAGATATACAGAAATTGACGGGCCGACTCGCCGCCCTTCGGCGTTTCATTTCCCGGTCAGCCGAGAAAGCACTTCCTTTCTTCGCCGTGCTCAAAGGGTCAAAGAATTTTGAGTGGGGGCCCGAATGCCAAAAGGCGTTCGAAGAAGTAAAGGAATATTTAACAAAGGCACCACTCTTGATGAAGCCCGATCCGAAGGAAACTCTTCAGCTTTATCTAGCTGTGTCTGACAGAACTCTGGGGGCTGTCCTTGTGAAGAATTATCAAGGCAATCAACATCCCGTGTTTTACGTGTCCCATATTCTCAAGGACGCAGGGACAAGGTACCCCAACGCCGAGAAATTCGCATATGGGTTGGTTATGGCCTCCCGAAAATTGCGACATTATTTTCAAGGCCGGATGATCCAAGTTGTCACCGATCAACCTCTGAAGATGATTTTGACCAGGCCCGAAGCCTCCGGGAGAGTCGTAGCGTGGTCCATTGAACTCAGGGAATTTGATCTCGAATATGTCCCCCGAACGGCAATTAAGGCCCAGGCTTTGGTCGACTTTGTGGTTGAATGCGCATTCTCGGGTCCGAAGGATCTCTCGCCTGAAGAACAACTAATCCGGATCCCGGGGAAGTGGAAGCTCTTTGTAGATGGGTCGGTTGCCGGAAAAAAGTATGGGGGCAGGCTAGATCCTCTCCAGCCCCGAAGGATTTGAATTATGCCAGGCCATAAGGTTCGACTTCCCCTTAACAAACAATGAGGCCGAGTACGAAGCCCTCCTCGCAGGAATGAAGCTTGCCCGAAGCCTCAAGGCGAAGCACCTAAGGGCCTTCAGCGACTCCATGTTGGTTGTGAAACATTTCACAGGGGAGTATGAACAAAGGATCCCCGAATGAGAGCCTATGCTACTAAGGTACGAGAAGCTTCTTTATCATTTGAAACCTTTGAATTAAGTCAAATTGGCAGAGAAAACAATTCCAGGGCAGACGCACTTTCCAGGCTAGCTTCGGCCGAGACACAGAACTTAACCGGTTTTATTTACCTCATCGAAGCCAAAATGCCTTTGATCGAAAAGAAAGAATGCCTAGAGATTCACCAGGGAAGCGACTGGATGACCCCCCTCAGGAACTTTCTGAAGAAGGGCATTCTGCCACCCAACCGGAAAGATGCCTTGAAGGTTAAATACAGAGCATCAAGCTACACTATCATCAATGGGCGAATGTATCGCCGATCAGTAAGTCAACCCCTTCTACGCTGTTTGAACAGCGAAGAACAGCAACAGGCTTTGGAGGTAGTACACGAAGGAATTTGCGGTGAGCATCTGGCTGGTCGTTCCCTTGCCTTTAAAATTCTCCGACAGGGATTCTTCTGGCCCACTTTGAAAGCAGACGCCATCAACTATGCAAATAAATGCGTACAATGTCAGTTGTTCTCCACTGTCCCGAAACAACCTCCTGAAGAGATGACCTCTATACTAAGCCCAATTCTGTTCGCCATATGGGCCGTGGATATAGTTGGCATACTTCCTACCAGCTCGAGGCAAGCGAAATACTGCATAATCGCCATTGACTACATGACTAAATGGGTCGAAGCCCGTCCTCTGTCAACCATAACAGAAGAAGCTGCTAAAAAGTTATTCCTGGAACAGGTCATTCTCCGGTTTGGCATTCCGAAAACCTGCATCTCAGATAATGGAACTCAATTTGTTGGAAACAAATTCCGCAAGTTCCTGCACCACTTCGGAATCCAACAAAAATTTAGCTCAGTGGCCCACCCAAAAGGAAATGGGGCGATTGAAGCGGCGAACAAGGTGATATTCCGTGGAATTAAGAAGAGGTTGGGCGAGGCAAAAGGAAGATAAGCGGAGGAACTCCCTTGGATCTTATGGGCTTACCGAACCACCCCCCGGACATCAACCAGAGAAACTCCTTTTAGAATGGCTTATGGCACCGAGGCCTTAGTTCCTGTCGAAGTGGGCTTGGAATCATACCGAACCGAGACCTACAATGTGGGAACTAATAGCTTCGGGTTGAAGGTGAACGTAGACTTGTTGGAGGAAGAAAGAGAAGCCGCCCATCAAAGGAACATGAGGTATTTACTGCAAGCGGCACAACACTATGACTCCAATGTGAAGAAAAGGGCCTTCGGAGTAGGAGACCTAGTATTAAGGGAGTTGGCCGCATCTATGCCGACCAAGCAAGGAAAGCTCCAGCCGAACTGGGAAGGGACTTACAAAGTGACCGAAGTCGTTCGCCCTGGAACCTATAAGCTCGAAACGTTGTCTGGCGAACAAATTAAAAACACTTGGCATGCCAGTCGCCTTCGGAAATTTTATCAGTCAGAAATTTCTAAAAAGCTTGTATTTCAATTATATGCGAAGAATGTAAGCAGTCTGATTAAATAAAGATGCATTTCCTGTCAAAATTTCTTTATTTATACATGCTGCGGCCGACCGAGTATTATCTGAGGGCGATCCCGAAGAAGATAAACACTTCGGCCGCCGCCATTGTCTAATTTGTTAACAGAAAAGACACAAGGGGCAATCACCCAAAAATCGAACATCATTACACTATATTGGCAACTTGGAATTGGTAAACACGAATTAAGGGCCTTAAGGGGCAATCCTAGAATAACGCCCTATCATTCGTCTTAACTTAATTATTTATTATTAATGAGGCCCAAGGAATCCCTGTCCCGGGGCGATCAAAGGAAGGACATGGTTCTTCGGCCTAGATAATGAAACAATTAATCCGACCAGGTTTAGGGGTGATCCCGAAGATGACCGCCGATCTAGGGGCGATCATAAAATGATCAACGCCCATGTTCCCTCGCCTGAATTAAGAAGGGATTAACAGCCCGAACCAAGCTTCGACCTTCAACCCTTGGGGCTGTAAGGGGTAGTGAGGCAGCAAAAAATTAAAATCATTATTAAAATTGTTAAGGCAAATGAATAAGCCGAAGATACGATTCATTTTATTCAATTCAATAAGATCGTTGAGGCAAATGAAGCCAGAGAGGCGATTCATTTTATTATTAAAATCGTTAAGGCAAATGAATAAGCCGAAGATACGATGCATTTTGTTCAATTTGATAAGATCGTTGATGCGAATGAAGCCAGAGATGCGATTCATTTTATTATTAAAATTGTTGAGGCAGAATAAGCCGAAGATACGATTCATTTTATTCAATTCGATAAGATCTTTGAGGCGAATGAAGCCAGAGATGCGATTCATTTTATTATTAAAATTGTTGAGGTAGAATAAGCCGAAGATACGATTCATTTTTAAGGCGAACAATTAAATGCAGTCGGACAATGCAGATGAAAAACAGATGCATTAAAATATAAAACCCCGAAGGCTAGTTAAATTACAAAGAGTACAAAAATTTTATCATTACCAAAAATTTGAAATCATTCGGACTCTTTCAAGTCGAAACTCATTCTTAAATCATATTTTAAGGAAACAAAGTTCAGGGAGTGATTCAAAGATATGCAAGGAACAATTCATAAGAATTCTGTATCAGGGATAACAAAGCACTTAAGTTAGAAGGATCAACATTTGTTTAGGGATCAATAGGGTGATCAGGAAAACGGGGTATCATTAAACAGGGTTAACAAGGATAATCAGAGGGTTCATTATAATCCATGGCTTAATAGATAACTTGAACAGAAAGGACAGATTATCAAAGGGTTGAATCATTAAGATTATCAATAACAGTTTATCAAGAACAAAGGCAGGGTATCTCAAATCAGTATCAGGGTTTCATAATTAAACAGTTCAATACTCTACATGGTATGAACAACATTCTCTTTATAACCATTTACACAAGTAATCAGAGTTACTTGCCTGAATTTGCTTTCCTGAAGGTTGAACAACTGCCACCTAGTATACCCTTTCCTTTCCTAGCCTGAATGCCCTCACACTCCGAATCTACAATAAAACCAAAGCTTAATCAGATTCTCAACTCTCGTTCCCGGAACGATCACTCTATACGATAACTCGATTATATCCTTGACTCGAATACACGAATATAGCTTATACACATAAGCACATAACACATAATACATTCCTTCTCGTAACCTTTATATCTTTATATACTTAATAATCGAAGCGCACTTGCTTAATCTTAGCTATTTCTCAAATCACACTAATATAACTTTACGAGTACATGATTTATTCACAACCAAACATTTACAACCATAGCTATCACTTATAGCTCTTTTTTAATATCAAATGATTTAATTCCCTTTTTCTTTTACTCCTTAATTCGAACCAAACATACAAAACACATCCAATATATTCAATTTCAATCTCACACAATCATACACAACTAATGCAATTTACAAGGTTCATTTACTCACTTTAACCTTATCCTTTTTAATCAAAAATCCGAATCACAAACACATTAAGAGTCAAAATCAACAACTTCTTTTAATCATCAAAATTCGAACATAAACACTACCCCATCTTTATCATGCAATCAAGTTCTCACTAGCCGTTAATATGATTGACAAAAACCAATTTAATTCCTCTTTTTATTCCTTAGAACCTATTCGAGTTTTCCATAAATCAAACATGCAAGAATGGATTTTGACATGCAAGGTTATATATCACATTTCCCACTTGTTTTAGTCCTTAACTAGATCATTCCATTCACTTAACACCAAATCATGCATCACCTAGCGATTCTAACTTTAATTAACTCATTCAACCAACATGCATTCACTTAATCAACAATTAACCACTTTTAAACTCATTTTCCATTCGGCAAGACTTAAATTCACAACTCAAGGACTAAACATTGACATGCACCACTTGATCTTCTTTAAAACTAACATGCAATCACTCTTTAGGCTATATAAGCTTAGTGTTCACCAAGATCATCTTACAAAAAATCAAATTCCTCATTTAATTAGCAAAAAGCCGAAGTAAAAACCCACATGCAAACCTTAATCTTTGATTTTCTAAGCAACAATCATTTACACACATCCATTTACTTCCTAACACAATCAATGGAATCATTATATCAAGCACACATTCGAGTTTCAACGGAGAAACAAAAACCCTTTTTCAAGCTTTCAAGAAACCATAACATGCAAAGCTAAAATCAAATTATCATATCATAGAAACTCCACCGGCTCTCCTTTGGATCATGGTCGGCGGTGGTCGAACTTGAGAGAGCCCATAATGGGTCTCTTCTCGAGTTTATGACCCCCAAAATGCTTGAATTCACTCTCATGGTTATGCAACAAGAAATGGTTTTCCTTGAACACCACCATAGTGATTAACCAACAAAACTTCTATAAACACTTACATGAAAATAGGAGTCGAAGAGTATACCGAAAATAAAGTCTAAAGGTAGCAATATCTTTGAGTTTGAGTAGGTTTTGAAGGTTGCATGCAAGTGAGAGAGATGAGAGATGGAGAGTGCCGAGAGAGAGAGAGAGAGAGTGTTCGAGAGAAAGAAATGAAAAGAGAAGAGAGGGGAGAGTGGGTGCACGGGAAAAGAAAGGAAAAGAGGGGGGAGAATGAATTTATACCCCACCAAAACAAGGGCAAATTGGTAATCTACTAATTCCCTTTTAGCTCATTTGTTCCTTTTCTTTTTACTCATATGTAACAAAAATCAAATATAAAGTATATCTCTCTCGGGAAGTCGGAAATTATTGCAAATAACAATTTTAATACGTAGGCCTCAAAATTAGCTTTTTAACCATTACTCATAATAGATTTTTGAGAAGACGGTTGATTTTATATGAATTTCGCAAGCTTGCTTTAATAATAACATTTTCCACATAAAATCAATTTAAAAATGCAAAGACCAACAATTAAATTCACTTATCATTCGTAAAAAGTCTCTGGGACTACTAAGAAGATATCAGAACAAATCCCATGTTTTTATCTTACTCGGATGATTTTATAAAAATGCGCGAAGGTTAACTAAACCTTTATTTAAATCACATAATTCCTTTAAAATTCACAAAAACTGTCACAGAACACATAGCCATGCACACAGTCAAGCAATCTCACATATATAATCACATAACGACTCAGGTCTGATCATAGAATTTATCCCTCTTTAATCTTTATCCTCTTTTACGCGTACCGGGTCACGTTCAGCCTGACGGCCCGACGCTCAACGTTTCGATTACGCTTCTCATTATCTTTACCAATCAACACGTCACTTAGGACGAAATACTTTATTTATACATTCATTTCATTCAATCACACATACTTTACATTTTATATTCTTTAACTTCTTATTTGGACGGGTTCCGTTCTACCTGACGGCCCGACGCCATATCTTAACTTCTAAGCTGACTCTTTAAATTGGAACGTTTTTATCCACGCTCCTATACTCTAATATACAGAAAAGACAGTTAATCATCACTTAGTCACATAATTATAATCACATCACATAACACATACTTTATTGACTTAATTACGTCGCAAAATTCTCAGTCGTCACAATCTACCCTCCTTAAAAGGATTCTATCCCCAAAATCTAGTCTAAGCAAATAGATGAGGATACTTTTCTTTCATTTCACTTTCTAGTTCGCAAGTCGATTCTTCGACTAATGGATTTCTCCATAACACTCTAACTAGAGGTACAACTTTATTTCTAAGCGTCCTTTCTTTTCGATCCAAAATTCGCACTGGTTGCTCCACATAGGACAAATCTGGTTAGATTTCCACTGGTTCCAACTCGATCACATGGCTCGCATCAGCATTATACTTCTTTAGAAGAGAGACATGAAACACATTGTGCAGATGTTGCATTTGCGGAGGTAGCACCAATTCATACGCCACTTTCCCAACTCGTCGCAATACTTCAAATGGTCCAATGTACTTAGGACTCAGCTTCCCTTTCTTTCCGAATCGGGTTAAACCTTTCCAAGGAGATATCTTTAACAAGACTTTGTCTCCAGATTCGAATTGCACATCTTTCCGTTCTTGATTTGCATACTTTGCTTGGCGATCTTGAGCTACAATTAACCTTTTTCGAATCATTTCTATCTTTTCCTTCGTTTGTTGAACTAGCTCTGGGCCAATTAATTTGCGCTCACCAACTTCATCCCAATAAGTAGGGGATCTACACTTTCTTCCATACAACGCTTCATAAGGCGGTATGCCAATACTCGCATGATAACTTTTGTTGTAGGAAAACTCAATTAAGGGCAAATGATCGACCCAATTTCCTTTGAAATCTATTGCACAGGTTTGCAACATATCTTCAATCGTCTGAATTGTCCTTTCACTTTGTCCGTCTGTCTGCAGATGATATGCCGTACTCATTTTCAATTTAGTTCCCAAATGTTCATGGAATTGTTGCCAAAATTTCGAGTTAAATCTTGGATCTCTATCAGACATGATAGATACAGGAACTCCATAACGCATCACGATCTCATCCAGATACAATTTGACCAACTTTTCCAACGAAAACCTTTCATTTATTGGCTAGAAATGCGATGCCTTCGTCAACCGATCGATTACCACCCAAATCGCATCATGATTTGACTTCGTTTTAGGTAATCCCACCACGAAATCCATCGCTATATGCTCCCATTTCCATTCGGGTATGTCCAGTGGCTGAAGCAATCCGCTTGGCCTTTGATGTTCTGCTTTAACTCTTTGGCACGTGTAACATTTACTTATCCATTCCGCAATTTCCTTTTTCATGTTTGGCCACCAATAACTTTCTTTTAAATCCTGGTACATCTTCGTACTCCCAGGGTGAATTGAAAATCTCGAGTTATGCGCTTCTTGCAAAATCTCGTGCTTTAGTTCCACAATATTAGGAATCCAAATACGTGAGTTAACACGGTATATCCATTTTCCATCCTTTTGAGCTTTAATTTCTTCTCCCGTCAACTTATCCTTTTCACGATTCATCACTTGCTCTTGACAGCATCGAATCTTTTCCAAAATCTCGGGTTGAAACAACATTGCATATATAGCTTCACTTCCAAATTCTGGAGTCTGCACCTCTATTTCCATCTTTTCAAAGTCCTTGATCAATATTTCTGATGACGTTAACAGATTCAATCTTTCTTTTCGACTTAAAGCATCAGCTACCACATTTGCCTTTCCAGGATGATAGTTTATCGCACAATCATAATCTTTGATCAGTTCCAACCACCTTCTTTGTTGCATATTCAATTCTTTCTGGATAAAAATATACTTTAAGCTTTTATGATCCATGTAAATCTCACACTTTTCCCCGTACAAATAATGCCTCCAAATCTTAAGGGCAAACACAATTGCTTCCAATTCCAAATCATGCGTTGGATACTTTTGCTCGTGCGGCTTGAGTTGCCTTAACGCATATGCTATTACCTTCCCGTGTTGCATTAACACACATCTAAGTCCTTTATATGAAGCATCACTGAATATTACAAATTCTCCTTTATCATCTGGTAGTACCAATACTGGGGCGGTTACCAATCTGTTCTTTAACTCTTGAAAACTTTCCTCGCACTTTTCTGTCCAAACAAACTTTTCATTCTTTCTTGTCAATTTTGTCAACGGAACGACAATCTTAGAGAAATCTTGCACAAATCTTCTATAATATCCGGCTAATCCCAGAAAACTTCTGACTTCCTTTAGCCAAAATTCGCACTTTGAAAACTTAGCATACAACTTCTCTTTTCGCAGAATTTCCAAGGAAATCCTCAAATGCTCCTTATGATCTTCTTCCGTCTTGGAGTAAATTAGTATATCGTCGATAAACACAATAACAAACTTATCCAAATACCGCTTGAATACTCTGTTCATAAGATCCATAAATGCAGCTGGCGTATTTGTCAAGCCAAATGCCATTACCAAAAACTCATAATGTCCGTATCTCGTTCGGAACGCTGCCTTGGGTATATCTTCCGCTTTGATCTTTAACTGATGATACCCAGATCTTAAATCAATCTTTGAGAAACACGAAGCTCCTTTTAACTGGTCAAACAAGTTATCGATCCATGGTAAAGGGTACTTATTCTTGATCGTCAACTTATTCAGTTCGCGGTAATCAATGCACAACCTCATACTTCCATCTTTTTTCTTTACAAATAACACTGGCGCGCCCCACGGGGATACACTCGGTCGGATCACTCCTTGTCCAACAATTCTTGCAACTGAGCTGCCAATTCCTTCATCTCGACCGGCCGCATGCGATAGGGAGCTTTTGACACTGGTTCCGTACCAGGAGCCAAATCAATCGTAAACTCGATTTTTCTGTCTGGAGGTAGTCCAGACAATTCATCAGGAAACACATCCGGGAAATCTGTTACTACCGGAATATCCTTGATCTTCACAGATTCTTTCTCCATGTCCACGACATGAGCCAAATAAACTTCGCATCCTTGTCGTATTAATCTTCTTGCCTCAATAGCCGTTAGAAATTTCTCCTCTTGCCTCTTTCCTTTAAATATCACTTCTTCACCATCCTTGGTTCTTAACTTCACCTTTTTACTTTTACATTCTATTTGCGCTTCATGGTTTGACAACCAATCCATTCCTAGTATGACCTCAAATTCTCCTAACTTAAAAGGAATTAAGTCAGCAAAAAAGTGCCGACCTTCTATAGTCACATCACAATCAGGACAAATCTTGCTAGCAATAACTTTCTTTTGATTTGCTACCTCTATAATCAAATTAGGTTCTAGAGGGTACGCAACACAATTTAACTTATCAAGAATACTTTCAGAGATAAAAGATCTAGTTGCTCCAGAATCCATCAAAACTTTTACTTCTACTGAGTTTATAACAAGCATACCTGCCACCACGTCCACATCTTGCACCACATCTTTCATCATCATGTTAAAGGTTCTAGCTCTGGGTTGAGCTGATGGTGCTGTGAGAGACGACGGTCCAGCAATTCTAAGAACATTAGCCTTTTGAACAGGCTCCTTGCAATTCCTGGCCATATGGCCCACTTTGCCACACTTGAAACATGCCGAATCAGGCTTCCTTGCTCCACTTGGGCATTCTGAAGAATAATGCCCCTTCTGGTTGCACTTAAAACACGTTATATCTAGCTTATTACACCTCCCCGGGTGTCTCTTTCCACAATTCCTGCATTCTTGAATCTGGGGTCTGCTATCCTTCCCCGGTTGTCCAGCCTTCTGGAAACGGTTCTTCTGAGCTCCATTACAGGGTCTAAACTTCTGGAACTTTTGGTTCTGACCTCCACCATTCTTCCCAAACTTCCCTCTGAACTTTGAGCTTTCTTGCTCTTGCTCAGAGCATTCAAACTTCCTCTTTCTTCCTTCATTTTCTCTTCTGGCAGCTTCCCACTCACCTTCCACTATCATTGCTTTCTGAACCAAAACAGCATAACTTTTGATCTCCAACATTGCTATTTGACTCCTAATCCACGGCTTGAGTCCCTGCTGGAACCTCTTAGCCATCTTCGCCTCGGTATTCACGTATTCAGGTACGAATCTAGACAATTCCGAAAACTTCACTTCATATTCCGCTACTGACATTTCCTCCTGTCTAAGATCCAAAAATTTCATCTCCAACTGATCTTGCATATAGCTTGGCAAATACTTCTCCAGAAACATCTCGGTGAACTTCTCCCAAGATAAGTCTTTTCCTTCCAACAACGCCTTAGAAGACTCCCACCAGAAACTTGCTTCTTCTTTCAGGTAATAACTTGCGTACTGAGCTTTCTTGTCGTCCTTAACTTCTGCTAACTCAAAAGCTTTTTCCATTTCTCTCAACCATGACCGAGCTTTAATCGGGTCTGGCAAACCTAAGAACTCTGGGGGATGAACATATTTAAAGTGCTTACTGTTGCAAAAACTGAGCAAGTCTGCTCATCATAGTGGTTTCTGGGTTTATTTCTAGGTTTTGGGTGGGAATTTTTTCTTCTTGGTGATCTGGTGAGTTGGTCATTTCTTACAAACCTGATTGAGCAATTATTTAACAATACGATGGCATGGCATATATGTAACAACAGTTTCTATAAAATCTCTTTTGTGGGTTTTAAGTTTTACCCAATTTGCACATGCAATCCTATTACTACATAATTCTCATATCAGTGTTTTTTTATCATGGCACATAATAGGGTTTTATGAGCTTTAAACATGGTTATACGAAAACATGGTTGTATTAAAACATGGTATTGAGAACAGTTTATGAGATATTCAAGGTGCACAATGGAAATCAAGACAATGGATTTATTTAAACAAGGGTACATAGAGATAATTCTGGATATCACAGGTTCTGAAATAAAGTACAATAAATAGCAGGGTTAAACAGAGGAAAAACTGGAAAACATCCCCCTATCTACCCATAACTTCCAACCACCTACTACTACAACACTGATCTGAAATACAACGAAATAAATAAAAAAGGGATCCCGGCATCTGACCAAGTATCCCAAAGCCTACCGGTGCTGAAAAACAACAATCTACGGGCTCAACCAACAGTCCCGTCTAATCATCTAGAATCTCTCTCAACACAACCAACATCCAGCGAATGATCTTATGCAGCCTCCGGGCCTCAGCATCAGCATCACTAGTGGATGGTCCCTCATTCAATCTCCTCCTGACAACCTACTCCACCAACTGAATCCTAGCTCTCCACTCATCATCCATAACAAAAGCACTCTGCCTAGACTCTCTGGCTAATCTATCCACCAAAGCTCCCAACTCAGGGATGTGGGAGTACACAAAGTCTCGATCCTGGGCTAACTTGCCACCAACACTGACAGGAACAGTCTTAGGCATCTCGGACTCTGGCTGAGGGGCAGGGGTTTCTGAATCTGGCCTCAAGGGTGAAATCTGCATAGGGATCTCAATACTCTCAGAAGGGTCCTCCTCTGGGTCTGAACTAACATACACAGGCTCCTCTGGAGAGGGTGGAACGGGGTCCACAGGGGTACCAGTCAAACTAATCTCTGAGTCTGAGTCACTACCACTACTAGGATCCTGAGAGAAAACACAAAACACCAACCAAGAAACAATGTTAGGGTTAAATAAAGCTTCTAGCTAACTCACACCCTAACTCTAGTTTCTACTTCACCAATAAACACTTTCCTTAGACTATACCTAATAGTCTAACCCAACTCTATATGAGTCGAACTCTCTCGCGATATAGATATATTCCCAAAATACCCTTTTTAATCCTAACTTGTCTCAGGGACTAGATCATGTAGCTCTGATACCAACTTGTGACGCCCTAAATCTCGGGGTTAGGAAATAAGGACTCACACACCTCTAATCTAATAATTAAATATGCATAAACCCCGATTAACTACTAACATGATCAACAGGATAAAGTATGAGACAAGATTACAACTACCAATCACAAAATATAACTTACAAACCCAAAATATTATTAAATAAACAATATCGATTCCGGCTGGGAACCGACATATAACCCATTGTATCTTTAAACATTTCCTTCTAGGCGCGAGCTCACTCTTAATTACCACTACCTACTCTGGCAACCGAAAGCCCTCAACACGGTAGGGACCACCAGGTATGCTCTTACGAGCAGTGCGCCTAAGTCTGACCATCTTCTTGCTTAACTGCCATGGTTAGATTAAAACAAAACAAATGAGTATAAAACTCAGCAAGTAACTATATAGCAGTTCCACAATATCAGTTCACAATATGCTTTACCAAACTCAGGGCATTCTACTTTATTTGATCTAGGTGGCAGATTTCCAGCTTTTGGGTTAAGGAAAGGTTTTTGAAGGATAATGTGGGGCTTTCAAGGAACAAGGCTCAAAGCAGGACGAAAGCCGACATTAATCACAAATCATTAAAGGATCAAAATAGATCTTTCAATAGAGGAAAGCAACAATATTTCATTATATGGAATCAATCATATGATCAACAAATGCAAGAATCAGGGTTCTCGAGCTTCAAGCTTCACATTAACATAATCCACTCTTTCCAAAGCAATATAAACCATTTTCATTTTGAAGAATCAATTTACTGAACAGAAAGTTTCAGTTCCCTTTTTAAACAATCATATAGAACCCTTGATTGGATCATTTCCTCTTTCCATTTCATTATAATACGGGTGATCAGCCCGTACCAACCTCCATCCGGTCTTTAAGGTACCAATTGGCATAATTTCAGCCTTAAATTGGACTAGCCCCGCTAGCCTCTTACCATGACTGGACTAGTCCCACTAGCCTCTTACATCCCAATCCAATCCATCAGGAATTCATTTGGAAAACCTTGAGTTGGAAAAACAATTAGGTTTTCTAAAACTCATTTTATCATTACCAAGAATTTGAAATCATTCGGACTCTTTCAAGTCGAAATACATTCTTAAATCAGATTTTAAGGAAACAAAGTTCAGGGAGTGATTCAATGATATGCAAGGAACAATTCATAAGAATTCTGTATCAGGGAGAATAAAGCACTTAAGTTAGAAGGATCAACATTTGTTTAGGGATCAATAGGGTGATCAGGAAAACAGGGTATCATTAAACAGGGTTAACAAGGATAATCAGAGGGTTCAATATAATCCATGGCTTAATAGATAACTTGAACAGAAATGACAGATTATCAAAGGGTTGAATCATTAAGCTTATCAATAACAGTTTATCAAGAACAAAGGCAGGGTATCTCAAATCAATATCAGGGTTTCATAATTAAACAGTTTAATACTCTACATGGTATGAACAACATTCTCTTTATAACCATTTACACAAGTAATCAGAGTTACTTGCCTGAATTTGCTTTCCTGAAGGTTGAACTACTGCCACCTAGTATACCCTTTTCTTTCCAAGCCTGAATGCCCTCACGCTCCGAATCTACAATAAAACCAAACCTTAATCAGATTCTCAACTCTCGTTCCCGGAACAATCACTCTATACGATAACTCGATTATATCCTTGACTCTAGTACACGAATATAGCTTATACACATAAGCACATAACACATAACACATTCCTTCTCGTAACCTTTATATCTTTATATACTTAATAATCGAAGCGCACTTGCTTAATCTTAGCTATTTCTCAAATCACACTAATATAACTTTACGAGTACATGATTTATTCACAACCAAACATTTACGACCATAGCTATCACTTATAGCTCTTTTTTAATATCAAACGATTTAATTCCCTTTTTCTTTTACTCCTTAATTCGAACCAAACATACAAAACACATCCAATATATTCAATTTCAATCTCACACAATCATGCACAACTAATGCAATTTACAAGGTTCATTTGCTCACTTTAACCTTATCCTTTTTAATCAAAAATCCGAATCACAAACACATTAAGAGTCAAAATCAACAACTTCTTTTAATCATCAAAATTCGAACATAAACACTACCCCATCTTTATCATGCAATCAAATTCTCACTAGCCGTTAATATGATTGACAAAAACCAACTTAATTCCTCTTTTTATTCCTTAGACACCATTCGGGTTTTCCATAAATCAAACATGCAAGGATGGATTTTGACATGCAAGGTTATATATCACATTTCCCACTTGTTTTAGTCCTTAACTAGATCATTCCATTCACTTAAACACCAAATCATGCATCACCTAGCGATTCTAAATTTAATTAACTCATTCAACCAACATGCATTCACTTAATCAACAATTAACCCCTTTTGAACTCATTTTCCATTCGGCAAGACTCAAATTCACAACTCAAGGACTAAACATTGACATGCACCACTTGATCTTCTTTAAAACTAACATGCAATCACTCTTTAGGCTATATAAGCTTAGTGTTCACCAAGATCATCTTACAAAAATCAAATTCCTCTTTTAATTAGCAAAAAGCTGAAGTTAAAACCCACATGCAAACCTTAATTTTTGATTTTCTAAGTAGCAATCATTTACACACATCCATTTACTTCTTAACACAATCAATGAAATCATTTTATCAAGCACACATTCGAGTTTCAACAAAGAAACAAAATCCCTTTTTCAAGCTTTCAAGAAACCATAACATGCAAACCTAAAATCAAATTATCATATCATAGAAACTCCACCGGCTCTCCTTTGGAGCATGGCCAGTGGTGGTCGAACTTGAGAGAGCACATAATGGGTCTCTTCTCGAGTTTATGACCCCCAAAATGCTTGAATTCGCTCTCATGGTTATGCATCAAGAAATGGTTTTCCTTGAACACCACCATAGTGATTAACCAACAAAACTTCTATAAACACTTACATGTAAATAGGAATCGAAGAGTATACCGAAAATAAAGTCTAAAGGTAGAAATATCTTTGAGTTTGAGTAGGTTTTGAAGGTTGCATGCAAGTAAGAGAGATGAGAGATGAAGAGTGCCGAGAGAGTGTGAGAGAGATAGAAAAGAAAAGAGAAGAGAGGGGAGAGTGGGTGCACGGGAAAAGAAAGGAAAAAGGCGGGGGGGGGGGAGAATGAATTTATACTCCACCAAAACAATGGCAAATTGGTAATCTACTAATTCCCTTTTAGCTCATTTGTTCCTTTTCTTTTTATTCAAATGTAACAAAAATCAAATATAAAGTATATCTCCCTCGGAAAGTCAGAAATTATTGCAAATGACAATTTTAATACGTAGGCCTCGAAATTAGCTTTTTAACCATTACTCATAATAGATTTTTGAGCAGACGGTTGATTTTATACGAACTTCGCAAGCTTGCTTTAATAATAACATTTTCCACATAAAATCAATTTAAAAATGCAAAGACCAACAATTAAATTCACTCATCATTCTTAAAAAGTCTTTGGGAGTACTAAGAAGATATCAGAACAAATCCCATGTTTTTATCTTACTTGGATGATTTTATAAAAATGCGCGAAGGTTAATTAAAACTTTATTTAAATCACGTAATTCCTTTAAAATTCACAAAAACTGTAACAGAACACATAGCCATGCACACAGTCAAGCAATCTCACATATATAATCACATAACGACTCAGGTCTAATCATAGAATTTATCCCTCTTTAATCTTTATCCTATTTTACGCGTACCGGGTCACGTTCAGCCTGACGGCCCGACGCTCAGCGTTTCGATTACGCTTCTCATTATCTTTATCAATCAACACGTTACTTAGGACGAAATACTTTATTTATAATTCATTTAATTCAATCACACATACTTTACATTTTATATTCTTTAACTCCTTATTAGGACGGGTTCCGTTCTACCTGACGGCCCGACACCACAGCTTAACTTCTAAGCTGACTCTTTAAATTGGAACGTTTTTATCTACGCTCCTATACTCTAATATACAGAAAAGACAATTAATCATCACTTAGTCACATAATTATAATCACATCACATAACACATACTTTATTGACTTAATTACGTCGCAAAATTCTCAGTCGTCACAAGAACCCTTAAAACTCGACTCTGAATGCTCCTTTAGGGGCACAATCTAAGGGTTTTGAGATGTCAACTATGGTCTCAAGGAGTTGATGAGTTTCTAGATTAGGTAATGGATGTTGATAATTTTTTAATAACGATAATTTTATTAATGTCATGGGTGTTCCTAACAATATGCAGGTTGCGATAACTCGGGTCAAATCCCGAGCATTTTTCAAAACCGGGTCCAGTCCCGATTCCGAGTCCGAAATAATCAGAAGCCTACTATCCTAATTGTAACCAACTTGGGTAAACAATAATCCCACCATAGGCCCCCAAAAGATCATGACTTATTGGTGCATATAGTAGTAGTACTTTGTCTTATAAACTGAACAGAAGTCCCAAATTTTATTGATGTGGGACTAAGATGTTACAAACTCCTCCACCTAAAGTTTTGACATCCTCATCAGGCCCGAACAAATAGGCCATGGGACAAAGATCATACCTCTCTACATATTATGAAATAATACCGGCCGGCTTTGTGTTCCCACCTCCGAATCTTTATCCATTTTAGGATAATAGCATTAGCCTTCGTATTCCCACCTTCGATAACCTGATGAATCAAGATTTAGAGAGTCAACTCTGATACTATATATGACAACCTGGGTCAAACCATGAGCATTTTTGAAAACCTGGTCCAATTCTGATTCTGAGTCTGAAATAAGTCGAAGAGTACTGTTCCAAATTCAGCCAATTTGGGTAAACAATAAGCCTACCCAAGGCCCCAAAAGATCATAATTTATTCGTGCACATAGTAGTAGTACTTTGCCTTATAATTTGAACATAAATCTTAAATCTTATCGATGTGGGACTGGGATGTTACATATGCTAAGATGGTAGAGTTTTGTTTGAAAGGCGTTGGTTGTAGATGGTGGGAATAAAATTTCTCCAAGGGTGGCAAATAGTACTGGAACTTCTTCATGAAACAAATACTAGATGTTGGCGAAGAAGAATCGTCACTCTACATTATGAACATCTCCAGTTGGTTTCAAATTTCTATAATATAATAATATATAGATTTTTTTTAAAATTATTCACATTTAATGTCACATAATAATATAAGTTATGGTCAGAGAAGTTTATTTACAAGAATCAAATAATGAACTTATGGCACAACAAGGCACATGCTTGTTTGTTCTTTACTTGTTCTTAATCAAACAATTAAGGTAAATTTCTGAAAAACTATGAATGCTATTTTTTAATTTCCAAATAAACTCTTTAGACCTGGTTTATAATTTGATGTAATTATTGATGGTAGTGCAGGTCAAATACATATTTAGTCAGAAATAGGGGTTTTTTAACTTTTGGAAATAACGATTATATGTAGTTATACGAGTAATGCTACTAAATGAATGTTAAATTATAAATATTTCTAGTTCTAGATCGTGAATATGAACGAATACATAATGTAGCCTAGTTTAATTTAATGTAATATTAATTAGAATTTCATAACCAATTTATTGCTCTTGGTAATTTTACACAACAGGTCTAACATCAGATTTATATAGGTTATATTCATCAAATTAGTGGACACAAAATTTAACTTATAATATGTGGATTTATACTTGGGTACCACCTTCAATCAAATACTGAATAATAATCGAGCCCAGTGATATCAAACATTCGTCCTTCTAGAAAGATAGTCATAAGTCCAAGACCGGACTTGCATCAAAGAACGGTCCCAACAAGAAAAAGAGATATGTCCACACTCTTCTTGCCAGAAGGTCGGCTAACACCCAACACTCTTCTTGTAGAACAATATCAAAAATAACACCAAGGAAAATACCAAACATTCAATGTCCAAGAAGGATAGTCTCAAGGCCAAGAATAACATCTTTACAAAGTTCAAGGGCAAAGGTAAGAAAATAGTATTCATTTACGTTTTATATTCATTTCTTAAATTTTCAATTACCATATTATTTACGTGTTTTCACCTTAAATTTAACAAGAAAGTTGCATGGAATGTATACATTATTATGATAAACTTCATCACATGGACACATAATTACGTGTCAATCCTAATTTTAGCAATATATAGAGTATCATAAATACTATGTATGCTGTACTTTTACATTATATATTTCATTCATGATCTTTTTTTTTTATTTTTATAAATAATTTCATGGAAACTAGGTACTTTGTTTCTTTCGCCAATAACAAATTTTCTCAATATTTAATTTATTTATTCTAGACCAAGAAATTTGAATGAATTCTTACTCCAAGAAAAAAGAGTCATGAACAACCGAAAAATTGGTCTCAAATTGCCCTTGTAGGTTGGAAATGAGTGCAAAACTGACCCTCGAACAACCGATATAATAGATCATTTAAAACCAGGTTGGTTTTGACCTATTGGTTGGAAATAAAAGGTAAACCGAGCTTGATCGACCAACTTTATTGATTGTTTATAAAATTTGGATACCTTAATATGTGACCCCAAATACCATAACCCAAATACCATATTGAAAATCCACGTCATAACTATTTCCCCAACTGACCTATATTTTAGTCGGAAAAGGTTGGTCGCAAATGTAGAATTATTTATTTCCAATTTTAGGTCGTATATAGACACAAAAAAGTTGTATGTTATATTTTGTTGTGTATATAACAATAGGCCAAAAATGATTAATCAAATCAATTGTGCAAAACCGACAAATGTTGAAGGAGATAGTAGTAAATGATTTGAATTTGGTCGCTTATGGTGAAAATGGTGGTTGTAAATAACTTTAATTTGGTCGCTTTAAAGAAAAGTATGGTAATATCACTTCAATAATTTGGTAATTCACAAAAACAATATATTAAAATTGAATTCTTTCAAATGCAAATAATAGAGTCATATAAATATTTTTCATTATCGTCATAAAATAATAAGTGATACAATCAACTAAAACTAAAATACATTATTACCAAAAACTAAAATAAATTACAATAGAACTAAATTAAACACTAAATAGTAGAATTCTTTCATCTATAAAATCATCCCCTTCTTCACAATTGAGCCATCTTCTTCTTCACATTTATTGTTTTCAACATTTGTTGGAACAAAGTGATTTTTCCAATTACCCAAATTAACCGAGCATTGATTAGTATATAAACATACGTGTAATATTGAGAAATTTGAATACAAATTCACATATGTAAAAAATATAGAGTTAAAACATCTTTACATTAAAAAACTAGAGGGATATATCAAACACCCACTCACAATTAAGTTTGTGATATGATTACCAATTAATTTTGAAGAGGATGAAGTTGATTACACCAAAAATTAGTTATTATAATGATATGATAAATAAAATAGAAATATACATATAAAAGAAATTAGAAAGAAAACATATTAAAACACCAAGTTGGATTAAATCCAACCGAATGATTCAAAAAAGCAGTTGGTTTTGTAACTAGCGGTTTATTCAAATTTTCACGAAAATTTAAATCTTACAGGATAAAGTAAAATAACTATATCCGGCCGGTTACAATCAATACGTGATTGGTTTTGTAATTAAGGCTAATTTAAATTTTCTAGAAAATTCAAATTTCCACCCAAAACAATTCGTGAAAATTAAAATTTTTCAGGCTAAACTAAAATAAGTAGAATTCGTTTGCTTATCGTCTTTAACTGATTGGTTTTGTAATGATGAGTTATTCAAATTTTTAAGTAAAATTCGAATCCCCCTTCAAAATTTTACAAAATATAAAACTTTTTTTTGGGCTAAACTAAAATCGACTTAATGCGGTTGGTTATAGTCTCCGGGTTGTTCTTTATGTCTTTAAAATGAACGTTTTTTTATTATGAAATATTAAAATCGAACCTATGATGATATTTTTTGGCGTGCATGTAGATCGTTTTAAAAAATAATATATATTTTTATATATTTAAACAAAAAATTGAAAAATTAAAATTCAGTCTGTTATTTATAAAATATATGGTCACCTAGATCAGTCACTTTTGAAATCATAAACCACCTATTAGTAAGCCTGGCGGTTGATTTTGGGTAGTAACTTTTAAATATGGGTTGGTTCTAATATAGTCTTTTTATTGGTTGGTTTTAGACCATTGGTTCTAAAATTCAAAATAAATCTTATTTCCATCCAATGAAAAAATGATTAAATATTAGAAAAATATAGTCGTTTATGTTAGATGGTCGATTTTGCTTTAAATGTGGTCTCTTTTAAGGCAATATGAGTCACTTTTTCTGGAATATAAATGGTAAAAATTGGTCAAAAATACACTAAATACACTAAATGTGCCTAGAATTGATGTTTCGAAATTACTCAAACAAGAAGATAATAAAGATGGATACTATAACTTATTTATGGCTCAGAAGCCAAACGGCTGAATTTGTATTAAAACAAACTTCTTTTTGCTCGAACGTGACGTGTCACTTTATCGATCAATAGTGTTGCAAAACAATAGTGTTGTGACATTGGATTAACCGCCTGAACCTTGAAAGCCTAAAAAACTATAGGAAAGTAAGATCTGTATATATATACCCTAAGTTTTTATCTAGCTTATGTGTTTCATCTTCTTTGACTACAAAAGCTGCCGCATCTCCCGTATATGTAGGGCTGTGAGGTAGGGTGCACCTCATGACCTGTTTCTAGAAGATGGGCCTTTACTGCATCTAGAACCTTCTTACATATGGACATGTCCAATTTAAATGTGAAGCCCAAATTAATTTTTCTTATAAATAAGCCTGTCTATTTCAACTTTGGAATCCACATTAATTAGGGTTAATTTTCTCACTTATTTATAATATTCTTTATTCTTTATAATCCTTTTAAATCATTGCTTTTTATAATTCACAAAATATTTTTATATTTATTTACAATTAAATGTCAACCACCTTCCATTTGAAAAATCTGATTACACATATTTATTTAGTTAAATTTATTTTATTGATGGTGCCGGCTTTAAAATGAAATTTTTTATTACATTTTTTTAATTTTCATAACTCTTAAATCCAAACAATATTTAATTTAAAGGTTAAGTTGGACATTTGTTGATAATGGGACTAGGTAAATGCTTAGGTTATGTTAGAAATTTATAAATATTTTTTATTTCTTCATTTTTAATATTTTATCAATTATTTCTTAGGGTGAAACTACAAGAAGTGACTTTTTGTAGTTTTTATTTGTTAAAATATGATTAAAAAAATATCAGTGTTTTTTAGATTTATTTTCTCAATTATTGTTGGTTAAATGTCTAATTTAAAATGAATTAGACTTTAAAATTTGATCATTCTTTAAGGTGATAAATGGCAACTTGCTATCTTTCATGTTCTATCATATAATACTAGCTTGTTTACTTTCTTAAAATGGTTTGAACTGGACTTTAATGTCCAATGAGTGCAATCTTATAAATTTTGTAATATTCTCAATATTGAATAAATGATGCAATCTCATGATAATAGAAAGTAACGTAATATTATTTGTCAGATCTTTCTACTTTTTAGGATCTGTTTACACTTTATACGATCTCCATTGCACATGTCACACTTTGTCCTGTTATTTTTCTTGTAACATAACATGCGATCTTTCTCGCAAGTATGGATCTTTCACACTCCATATTCAATCAATTAATCATCTTTGACGCATTGTAGTACTTTACAAGTAATTTAAGATCATCAAGCAATACTAATCCAATAAGCCGAGACAAGTCATCCATTGTTACTACAGTTATGGTTATTTTTTCAATGAAACAGCTTCATACGAACTCCGATGCATTGTTTTGATAAATTGATTC
Organism: Apium graveolens; assembly: GCF_009905375.1. Taxonomy (NCBI): domain Eukaryota; kingdom Viridiplantae; phylum Streptophyta; class Magnoliopsida; order Apiales; family Apiaceae; genus Apium; species Apium graveolens. The sequence continues at coordinate 48,192 of NW_027417873.1, read as the reverse complement.
AAAAGTAGTAATCACTATCTTCTAAAAAATTATTGTTTCATTCTGTTCTTCATCAAAATTCACACAATTTACAAAATCATCGTCATCATGTGCATTATGCATATACTATGCCAAAATTGTTCATATATAATGCGTTTTTGTTGTAGAAATAGGATAAAAAATTACATTAAGATTGTTTTTTTGCATATCACTACAAAAAACAGTAATAGACATTACCAATTTAAAATCGGTTGCTTCGGCAACTGATGTAAAGAGATATTTTAACATCACGTTCGGAACGCTGTCTTGGGTATATCTTCCGCTTTGATCTTTAACTGATGATACCCAGATCTTAAATCAATCTTTGAGAAACACGAAGCTCCTTTTAACTGGTCAAACAAGTTATCGATCCATGGTAAAGGGTACTTATTCTTGATCGTCAACTTATTCAGTTCGCGGTAATCAATGCACAACCTCATACTTCCATCTTTTTTCTTTACAAATAACACTGGCGCGCCCCACGGGGATACACTCGGTCGGATCACTCCTTGTCCAACAATTCTTGCAACTGAGCTGCCAATTCCTTCATCTCGACCGGCCCCATGCGATAGGGAGCTTTTGACACTGGTTCCGTACCAGGAGCCAAATCAATCGTAAACTCGATTTTTCTGTCTGGAGGTAGTCCAGGCAATTCATCAGGAAACACATCCGGGAAATCTGTTACTACCGGAATATCCTCGATCTTCACAGATTCTTTCTCCATGTCCACGACATGAGCCAAATAAACTTCGCATCCTTGTCGTATTAATCTTCTTGCCTCAATAGCCGTTAGAAATTTCTCCTCTTGCCTCTTTCCTTTAAATATCACTTCTTCACCATCCTTGGTTCTTAACTTCACCTTTTTACTTTTACATTCTATTTGCGCTTCATGGTTTGACAACCAATCCATTCCTAGTATGACCTCAAATTCTCCTAACTTAAAAGGAATTAAGTCAGCAAAAAAGTGCCGACCTTCTATAGTCACATCACAATCAGGACAAATCTTGCTAGCAATAACTTTCTTTTGATTTGCTACCTCTATAATCAAATTAGGTTCTAGAGGGTACGCAACACAATTTAACTTATCAAGAATACTTTCAGAGATAAAAGATCTAGTTGCTCCAGAATCCATCAAAACTTTTACTTCTACTGAGTTTATAACAAGCATACCTGCCACCACGTCCACATCTTGCACCACATCTTTCATCATCATGTTAAAGGTTCTAGCTCTGGGTTGAGCTGATGGTGCTGTGAGAGACGACGGTCCAGCAATTCTAAGAACATTAGCCTTTTGAACAGGCTCCTTGCAATTCCTGGCCATATGGCCCACTTTGCCACACTTGAAACATGCCGAATCAGGCTTCCTTGCTCCACTTGGGCATTCTGAAGAATAATGCCCCTTCTGGTTGCACTTAAAACACGTTATATCTAGCTTATTACACCTCCCCGGGTGTCTCTTTCCACAATTCCTGCATTCTTGAATCTGGGGTCTGCTATCCTTCCCCGGTTGTCCAGCCTTCTGGAAACGGTTCTTCTGAGCTCCATTACAGGGTCTAAACTTCTGGAACTTTTGGTTCTGACCTCCACCATTCTTCCCAAACTTCCCTCTGAACTTTGAGCTTTCTTGCTCTTGCTCAGAACATTCAAACTTCCTCTTTCTTCCTTCATTTTCTCTTCTGGCAGCTTCCCACTCACCTTCCACTATCATTGCTTTCTGAACCAAAACAGCATAACTTTTGATCTCCAACATTGCTATTTGACTCCTAATCCACGGCTTGAGTCCCTGCTGGAACCTCTTAGCCATCTTCGCCTCTGTATTCACGTATTCAGGTACGAATCTAGACAATTCCGAAAACTTCACTTCATATTCCGCTACTGACATTTCCTCCTGTCTAAGATCCAAAAATTTCATCTCCAACTGATCTTGCATATAGCTTGGCAAATACTTCTCCAGAAACATCTCGGTGAACTTCTCCCAAGATAAGTCTTTTCCTTCCAACAACGCCTTAGAAGACTCCCACCAGAAACTTGCTTCTTCTTTCAGGTAATAACTTGCGTACTGAGCTTTCTTGTCGTCCTTAACTTCTGCTAACTCAAAAGCTTTTTCCATTTCTCTCAACCATGACCGAGCTTTAATCGGGTCTGGCAAACCTAAGAACTCTGGGGGATGAACATATTTAAAGTGCTTACTGTTGCAAAAACTGAGCAAGTCTGCTCATCATAGTGGTTTCTGGGTTTATTTCTAGGTTTTGGGTGGGAATTTTTTCTTCTTGGTGATCTGGTGAGTTGGTCATTTCTTACAAACCTGATTGAGCAATTATTTAGCAATACGATGGCATGGCATATATGTAACAACAGTTTCTATAAAATCTCTTTTGTGGGTTTTAAGTTTTACCCAATTTGCACATGCAATCCTATTACTACATAATTCTCATATCAGTGTTTTTTTATCATGGCACATAATAGGGTTTTATGAGCTTTAAACATGGTTATACGAAAATATGGTTGTATTAAAACATGGTATTGAGAACAGTTTATGAGATATTCAAGGTGCACAATGGAAATCAAGACAATGGATTTATTTAAACAAGGGTACATAGAGATAATTCTGGATATCACAGGTTCTGAAATAAAGTACAATAAATAGCAGGGTTAAACAGAGGAAAAACTGGAAAACATCCCCCTATCTACCCATAACTTCCAACCACCTACTACTACAACACTGATCTGAAATACAACGAAATAAATAAAAAAGGGATCCCGACATCTGACCAAGTATCCCAAAGCCTACCGGTGCTGAAAAACAACAATCTACGGGCTCAACCAACAGTCCCGTCTAATCATCTAGAATCTCTCTCAACACAACCAACATCCAGCGAATGATCTTATGCAGCCTCCGGGCCTCAGCATCAGCATCACTAGTGGATGGTCCCTCATTCAATCTCCTCCTGACAACCTGCTCCACCAACTGAATCCTAGCTCTCCACTCATCATCCATAACAAAAGCACTCTGCCTAGACTCTCTGGCTAATCTATCCACCAAAGCTCCCAACTCAGGGATGTGGGAGTACACAAAGTCTCGATCCTGGGCTAACTTGCCACCAACACTGACAGGAACAGTCTTAGGCATCTCGGACTCTGGCTGAGGGGCAGGGGTTTCTGAATCTGGCCTCAAGGGTGAAATCTGCATAGGGATCTCAATACTCTCAGAAGGGTCCTCCTCTGGGTCTGAACTAACATACACAGGCTCCTCTGGAGAGGGTGGAACGGGGTCCACAGGGGTACCAGTCAAACTAATCTCTGAGTCTGAGTCACTACCACTACTAGGATCCTGAGAGAAAACACAAAACACCAACCAAGAAACAATGTTAGGGTTAAATAAAGCTTCCAGCTAACTCACACCCTAACTCTAGTTTCTACTTCACCAATAAACACTTTCCTTAGACTATACCTAATAGTCTAACCCAACTCTATATGAGTCGAACTCTCTCGCGATATAGATATATTCCCAAAATACCCTTTTTAATCCTAACTTGTCTCAGGGACTAGATCATGTAGCTCTGATACCAACTTGTGACGCCCTAAATCTCGGGGTTAGGAAATAAGGACTCACACACCTCTAATCTAATAATTAAATATGCATAAACCCCGATTAACTACTAACATGATCAACAGGATAAAGTATGAGACAAGATTACAACTACCAATCACAAAATATAACTTACAAACCCAAAATATTATTAAATAAACAATATCGATTCCGGCTGGGAACCGACATATAACCCATTGTATCTTTAAACATTTCCTTCTAGGCGCGAGCTCACTCTTAATTACCACTACCTACTCTGGCAACCGAAAGCCCTCAACACGGTAGGGACCACCAGGTATGCTCTTACGAGCAGTGCGCCTAAGTCTGACCATCTTCTTGCTTAACTGCCATGGTTAGATTAAAACAAAACAAATGAGTATAAAACTCAGCAAGTAACTATATAGCAGTTCCACAATATCAGTTCACAATATGCTTTACCAAACTCAGGGCATTCTACTTTATTTGATCTAGGTGGCAGATTTCCAGCTTTTGGGTTAAGGAAAGGTTTTTGAAGGATAATGTGGGGCTTTCAAGGAACAAGGCTCAAAGCAGGACGAAAGCCGACATTAATCACAAATCATTAAAGGATCAAAATAGATCTTTCAATAGAGGAAAGCAACAATATTTCATTATATGGAATCAATCATATGATCAACAAATGCAAGAATCAGGGTTCTCGAGCTTCAAGCTTCACATTAACATAATCCACTCTTTCCAAAGCAATATAAACCATTTTCATTTTGAAGAATCAATTTACTGAACAGAAAGTTTCAGTTCCCTTTTTAAACAATCATATAGAACCCTTGATTGGATCATTTCCTCTTTCCATTTCATTATAATACGGGTGATCAGCCCGTACCAACCTCCATCCGGTCTTTAAGGTACCAATTGGCATAATTTCAGCCTTAAATTGGACTAGCCCCGCCAGCCTCTTACCATGACTGGACTAGTCCCACTAGCCTCTTACGTCCCAATCCAATCCATCAGGAATTCATTTGGAAAACCTTGAGTTGGAAAAACAATTAGGTTTTCTAAAACTCATTTTATCATTACCAAGAATTTGAAATCATTCGGACTCTTTCAAGTCGAAATACATTCTTAAATCAGATTTTAAGGAAACAAAGTTCAGGGAGTGATTCAATGATATGCAAGGAACAATTCATAAGAATTCTGTATTAGGGAGAATAAAGCACTTAAGTTAGAAGGATCAACATTTGTTTAGGGATCAATAGGGTGATCAGGAAAACAGGGTATCATTAAACAGGGTTAACAAGGATAATCAGAGGGTTCAATATAATCCATGGCTTAATAGATAACTTGAACAGAAATGACAGATTATCAAAGGGTTGAATCATTAAGCTTATCAATAACAGTTTATCAAGAACAAAGGCAGGGTATCTCAAATCAATATCAGGGTTTCATAATTAAACAGTTTAATACTCTACATGGTATGAACAATATTCTCTTTATAACCATTTACACAAGTAATCAGAGTTACTTGCCTGAATTTGCTTTCCTGAAGGTTGAACTACTGCCACCTAGTATACCCTTTTCTTTCCAAGCCTGAATGCCCTCACGCTCCGAATCTACAATAAAACCAAACCTTAATCAGATTCTCAACTCTCGTTCCCGGAACAATCACTCTATACGATAACTCGATTATATCCTTGACTCTAGTACACGAATATAGCTTATACACATAAGCACATAACACATAACACATTCCTTCTCGTAACCTTTATATCTTTATATACTTAATAATCGAAGCGCACTTGCTTAATCTTAGCTATTTCTCAAATCACACTAATATAACTTTACGAGTACATGATTTATTCACAACCAAACATTTACGACCATAGCTATCACTTATAGCTCTTTTTTAATATCAAACGATTTAATTCCCTTTTTCTTTTACTCCTTAATTCGAACCAAACATACAAAACACATCCAATATATTCAATTTCAATCTCACACAATCATGCACAACTAATGCAATTTACAAGGTTCATTTGCTCACTTTAGCCTTATCCTTTTTAATCAAAAATCCGAATCACAAACACATTAAGAGTCAAAATCAACAACTTCTTTTAATCATCAAAATTCGAACATAAACACTACCCCATCTTTATCATGCAATCAAATTCTCACTAGCCGTTAATATGATTGACAAAAACCAACTTAATTCCTCTTTTTATTCCTTAGACACCATTCGGGTTTTCCATAAATCAAACATGCAAGGATGGATTTTGACATGCAAGGTTATATATCACATTTCCCACTTGTCTTAGTCCTTAACTAGATCATTCCATTCACTTAAACACCAAATCATGCATCACCTAGCGATTCTAAATTTAATTAACTCATTCAACCAACATGCATTCACTTAATCAACAATTAACCCCTTTTGAACTCATTTTCCATTCGGCAAGACTCAAATTCACAACTCAAGGACTAAACATTGACATGCACCACTTGATCTTCTTTAAAACTAACATGCAATAACTCTTTAGGCTATATAAGCTTAGTGTTCACCAAGATCATCTTACAAAAATCAAATTCCTCTTTTAATTAGCAAAAAGCTGAAGTTAAAACCCACATGCAAACCTTAATTTTTGATTTTCTAAGTAGCAATCATTTACACACATCCATTTACTTCTTAACACAATCAATGAAATCATTTTATCAAGCACACATTCGAGTTTCAACAAAGAAACAAAATCCCTTTTTCAAGCTTTCAAGAAACCATAACATGCAAACCTAAAATCAAATTATCATATCATAGAAACTCCACCGGCTCTCCTTTGGATCATGGCCGGTGGTGGTCGAACTTGAGAGAGCACATAATGGGTCTCTTCTCGAGTTTATGACCCCCAAAATGCTTGAATTCGCTCTCATGGTTATGCATCAAGAAATGGTTTTCCTTGAACACCACCATAGTGATTAACCAACAAAACTTCTATAAACACTTACATGTAAATAGGAATCGAAGAGTATACCGAAAATAAAGTCTAAAGGTAGAAATATCTTTGAGTTTGAGTAGGTTTTGAAGGTTGCATGCAAGTAAGAGAGATGAGAGATGAAGAGTGCCGAGAGAGTGTGAGAGAGATAGAAAAGAAAAGAGAAGAGAGGGGAGAGTGGGTGCACGGGAAAAGAAAGGAAAAAGGCGGGGGGGGGGGAGAATGAATTTATACTCCACCAAAACAAGGGCAAATTGGTAATCTACTAATTCCCTTTTAGCTCATTTGTTCGTTTTCTTTTTATTCAAATGTAACAAAAATCAAATATAAAGTATATCTCCCTCGGAAAGTCAGAAATTATTGCAAATGACAATTTTAATACGTAGGCCTCGAAATTAGCTTTTTAACCATTACTCATAATAGATTTTTGAGCAGACGGTTGATTTTATACGAACTTCGCAAGCTTGCTTTAATAATAACATTTTCCACATAAAATCAATTTAAAAATGCAAAGACCAACAATTAAATTCACTCATCATTCTTAAAAAGTCTTTGGGAGTACTAAGAAGATATCAGAACAAATCTCATGTTTTTATCTTACTTGGATGATTTTATAAAAATGCGCGAAGGTTAATTAAAACTTTATTTAAATCACGTAATTCCTTTAAAATTCACAAAAACTGTAACAGAACACATAGCCATGCACACAGTCAAGCAATCTCACATATATAATCACATAACGACTCAGGTCTAATCATAAAATTTATCCCACTTTAATCTTTATCCTCTTTTACGCGTACCGGGTCACGTTCAGCCTGACGGCCCGACGCTCAGCGTTTCGATTACGCTTCTCATTATCTTTATCAATCAACACGTCACTTAGGACGAAATACTTTATTTATAATTCATTTAATTCAATCACACATACTTTACATTTTATATTCTTTAACTCCTTATTAGGACGGGTTCCGTTCTACCTGACGGCCCGACACCACAGCTTAACTTCTAAGCTGACTCTTTAAATTGGAACGTTTTTATCTACGCTCCTATACTCTAATATACAGAAAAGACAATTAATCATCACTTAGTCACATAATTATAATCACATCACATAACACATACTTTATTGACTTAATTACGTCGCAAAATTCTCAGTCGTCACAAGAACCCTTAAAACTCGACTCTGAATGCTCCTTTAGGGGCACAATCTAAGGGTTTTGAGATGTCAACTATGGTCTCAAGGAGTTGATGAGTTTCTAGATTAGGTAATGGATGTTGATAATTTTTTAATAACGATAATTTTATTAATGTCATGGGTGTTCCTAACAATATGCAGGTTGCGATAACTCGGGTCAAATCCCGAGCATTTTTCAAAACCGGGTCCAGTCCCGATTCCGAGTCCGAAATAATCAGAAGCCTACTATCCTAATTGTAACCAACTTGGGTAAACAATAATCCCACCATAGGCCCCCAAAAGATCATGACTTATTGGTGCATATAGTAGTAGTACTTTGTCTTATAAACTGAACAGAAGTCCCAAATTTTATTGATGTGGGACTAAGATGTTACAAACTCCTCCACCTAAAGTTTTGACATCCTCATCAGGCCCGAACAAATAGGCCATGGGACAAAGATCATACCTCTCTACATATTATGAAATAATACCGGCCGGCTTTGTGTTCCCACCTCCGAATCTTTATCCATTTTAGGATAATAGCATTAGCCTTCGTATTCCCACCTTCGATAACCTGATGAATCAAGATTTAGAGAGTCAACTCTGATACTATATATGACAACCTGGGTCAAACCATGAGCATTTTTGAAAACCTGGTCCAATTCTGATTCTGAGTCTGAAATAAGTCGAAGAGTACTGTTCCAAATTCAGCCAATTTGGGTAAACAATAAGCCTACCCAAGGCCCCAAAAGATCATAATTTATTCGTGCACATAGTAGTAGTACTTTGCCTTATAATTTGAACATAAATCTTAAATCTTATCGATGTGGGACTGGGATGTTACATATGCTAAGATGGTAGAGTTTTGTTTGAAAGGCGTTGGTTGTAGATGGTGGGAATAAAATTTCTCCAAGGGTGGCAAATAGTACTGGAACTTCTTCATGAAACAAATACTAGATGTTGGCGAAGAAGAATCGTCACTCTACATTATGAACATCTCCAGTTGGTTTCAAATTTCTATAATATAATAATATATAGATTTTTTTTAAAATTATTCACATTTAATGTCACATAATAATATAAGTTATGGTCAGAGAAGTTTATTTACAAGAATCAAATAATGAACTTATGGCACAACAAGGCACATGCTTGTTTGTTCTTTACTTGTTCTTAATCAAACAATTAAGGTAAATTTCTGAAAAACTATGAATGCTATTTTTTAATTTCCAAATAAACTCTTTAGACCTGGTTTATAATTTGATGTAATTATTGATGGTAGTGCAGGTCAAATACATATTTAGTCAGAAATAGGGGTTTTTTAACTTTTGGAAATAACGATTATATGTAGTTATACGAGTAATGCTACTAAATGAATGTTAAATTATAAATATTTCTAGTTCTAGATCGTGAATATGAACGAATACATAATGTAGCCTAGTTTAATTTAATGTAATATTAATTAGAATTTCATAACCAATTTATTGCTCTTGGTAATTTTACACAACAGGTCTAACATCAGATTTATATAGGTTATATTCATCAAATTAGTGGACACAAAATTTAACTTATAATATGTGGATTTATACTTGGGTACCACCTTCAATCAAATACTGAATAATAATCGAGCCCAGTGATATCAAACATTCGTCCTTCTAGAAAGATAGTCATAAGTCCAAGACCGGACTTGCATCAAAGAACGGTCCCAACAAGAAAAAGAGATATGTCCACACTCTTCTTGCCAGAAGGTCGGCTAACACCCAACACTCTTCTTGTAGAACAATATCAAAAATAACACCAAGGAAAATACCAAACATTCAATGTCCAAGAAGGATAGTCTCAAGGCCAAGAATAACATCTTTACAAAGTTCAAGGGCAAAGGTAAGAAAATAGTATTCATTTACGTTTTATATTCATTTCTTAAATTTTCAATTACCATATTATTTACGTGTTTTCACCTTAAATTTAACAAGAAAGTTGCATGGAATGTATACATTATTATGATAAACTTCATCACATGGACACATAATTACGTGTCAATCCTAATTTTAGCAATATATAGAGTATCATAAATACTATGTATGCTGTACTTTTACATTATATATTTCATTCATGATCTTTTTTTTTTATTTTTATAAATAATTTCATGGAAACTAGGTACTTTGTTTCTTTCGCCAATAACAAATTTTCTCAATATTTAATTTATTTATTCTAGACCAAGAAATTTGAATGAATTCTTACTCCAAGAAAAAAGAGTCATGAACAACCGAAAAATTGGTCTCAAATTGCCCTTGTAGGTTGGAAATGAGTGCAAAACTGACCCTCGAACAACCGATATAATCGATCATTTAAAACCAGGTTGGTTTTGACCTATTGGTTGGAAATAAAAGGTAAACCGAGCTTGATCGACCAACTTTATTGATTGTTTATAAAATTTGGATACCTTAATATGTGACCCCAAATACCATAACCCAAATACCATATTGAAAATCCACGTCATAACTATTTCCCCAACTGACCTATATTTTAGTCGGAAAAGGTTGGTCGCAAATGTAGAATTATTTATTTCCAATTTTAGGTCGTATATAGACACAAAAAAGTTGTATGTTATATTTTGTTGTGTATATAACAATAGGCCAAAAATGATTAATCAAATCAATTGTGCAAAACCGACAAATGTTGAAGGAGATAGTAGTAAATGATTTGAATTTGGTCGCTTATGGTGAAAATGGTGGTTGTAAATAACTTTAATTTGGTCGCTTTAAAGAAAAGTATGGTAATATCACTTCAATAATTTGGTAATTCACAAAAACAATATATTAAAATTGAATTCTTTCAAATGCAAATAATAGAGTCATATAAATATTTTTCATTATCGTCATAAAATAATAAGTGATACAATCAACTAAAACTAAAAAACATTATTACCAAAAACTAAAATAAATTACAATAGAACTAAATTAAACACTAAATAGTAGAATTCTTTCATCTATAAAATCATCCCCTTCTTCACAATTGAGCCATCTTCTTCTTCACATTTATTGTTTTCAACATTTGTTGGAACAAAGTGATTTTTCCAATTACCCAAATTAACCGAGCATTGATTAGTATATAAACATACGTGTAATATTGAGAAATTTGAATACAAATTCACATATGTAAAAAATATAGAGTTAAAACATCTTTACATTAAAAAACTAGAGGGATATATCAAACACCCACTCACAATTAAGTTTGTGATATGATTACCAATTAATTTTGAAGAGGATGAAGTTGATTACACCAAAAATTAGTTATTATAATGATATGATAAATAAAATAGAAATATACATATAAAAGAAATTAGAAAGAAAACATATTAAAACACCAAGTTGGATTAAATCCAACCGAATGATTCAAAAAAGCAGTTGGTTTTGTAACTAGCGGTTTATTCAAATTTTCACGAAAATTTAAATCTTACAGGATAAAGTAAAATAACTATATCCGGCCGGTTACAATCAATACGTGATTGGTTTTGTAATTAAGGCTAATTTAAATTTTCTAGAAAATTCAAATTTCCACCCAAAACAATTCGTGAAAATTAAAATTTTTCAGGCTAAACTAAAATAAGTAGAATTCGTTTGCTTATCGTCTTTAACTGATTGGTTTTGTAATGATGAGTTATTCAAATTTTTAAGAAAATTCGAATCCCCCTTCAAAATTTTACAAAATATAAAACTTTTTTTTGGGCTAAACTAAAATCGACTTAATGCGGTTGGTTATAGTCTCCGGGTTGTTCTTTATGTCTTTAAAATGAACGTTTTTTTATTATGAAATATTAAAATCGAACCTATGATGATATTTTTTGGCGTGCATGTAGATCGTTTTAAAAAATAATATATATTTTTATATATTTAAACAAAAAATTGAAAAATTAAAATTCAGTCTGTTATTTATAAAATATATGGTCACCTAGATCAGTCACTTTTGAAATCATAAACCACCTATTAGTAAGCCTGGCGGTTGATTTTGGGTAGTAACTTTTAAATATGGGTTGGTTCTAATATAGTCTTTTTATTGGTTGGTTTTAGACCATTGGTTCTAAAATTCAAAATAAATCTTATTTCCATCCAATGAAAAAATGATTAAATATTAGAAAAATATAGTCGTTTATGTTAGATGGTCGATTTTGCTTTAAATGTGGTCTCTTTTAAGGCAATATGAGTCACTTTTTCTGGAATATAAATGGTAAAAATTGGTCAAAAATACACTAAATACACTAAATGTGCCTAGAATTGATGTTTCGAAATTACTCAAACAAGAAGATAATAAAGATGGATACTATAACTTATTTATGGCTCAGAAGCCAAACGGCTGAATTTGTATTAAAACAAACTTCTTTTTGCTCGAACGTGACGTGTCACTTTATCGATCAATAGTGTTGCAAAACAATAGTGTTGTGACATTGGATTAACCGCCTGAACCTTGAAAGCCTAAAAAACTATAGGAAAGTAAGATCTGTATATATATACCCTAAGTTTTTATCTAGCTTATGTGTTTCATCTTCTTTGACTACAAAAGCTGCCGCATCTCCCGTATATGTAGGGCTGTGAGGTAGGGTGCACCTCATGACGTGTTTCTAGAAGATGGGCCTTTACTGCATCTAGAACCTTCTTACATATGGACATGTCCAATTTAAATGTGAAGCCCAAATTAATTTTTCTTATAAATAAGCCTGTCTATTTCAACTTTGGAATCCACATTAATTAGGGTTAATTTTCTCACTTATTTATAATATTCTTTATTCTTTATAATCCTTTTAAATCATTGCTTTTTATAATTCACAAAATATTTTTATATTTATTTACAATTAAATGTCAACCACCTTCCATTTGAAAAATCTGATTACACATATTTATTTAGTTAAATTTATTTTATTGATGGTGCCGGCTTTAAAATGAAATTTTTTATTACATTTTTTTAATTTTCATAACTCTTAAATCCAAACAATATTTAATTTAAAGGTTAAGTTGGACATTTGTTGATAATGGGACTAGGTAAATGCTTAGGTTATGTTAGAAATTTATAAATATTTTTTATTTCTTCATTTTTAATATTTTATCAATTATTTCTTAGGGTGAAACTACAAGAAGTGACTTTTTGTAGTTTTTATTTGTTAAAATATGATTAAAAAAATATCAGTGTTTTTTAGATTTATTTTCTCAATTATTGTTGGTTAAATGTCTAATTTAAAATGAATTAGACTTTAAAATTTGATCATTCTTTAAGGTGATAAATGGCAACTTGCTATCTTTCATGTTCTATCATATAATACTAGCTTGTTTACTTTCTTAAAATGGTTTGAACTGGACTTTAATGTCCAATGAGTGCAATCTTATAAATTTTGTAATATTCTCAATATTGAATAAATGATGCAATCTCATGATAATAGAAAGTAACGTAATATTATTTGTCAGATCTTTCTACTTTTTAGGATCTGTTTACACTTTATACGATCTCCATTGCACATGTCACACTTTGTCCTGTTATTTTTCTTCTAACATAACATGCGATCTTTCTCGCAAGTATGGATCTTTCACACTCCATATTCAATCAATTAATCATCTTTGACGCATTGTAGTACTTTACAAGTAATTTAAGATCATCAAGCAATACTAATCCAATAAGCCGAGACAAGTCATCCATTGTTACTACAGTTATGGTTATTTTTTCAATGAAACAGCTTCATACGAACTCCGATGCATTGTTTTGATAAATTGATTCAAAAGTAGTATTCACTATCTTCTAAAAAATTATTGTTTCATTCTGTTCTTCATCAAAATTCACACAATTTACAAAATCATCGTCATCATGTGCATTATGCATATACTATGCCAAAATTGTTCATATATAATGCGTTTTTGTTGTAGAAATAGGATAAAAAATTACATTAAGATTGTTTTTTTGCATATCACTACAAAAAACAGTAATAGACATTACCAATTTAAAATCGGTTGCTTCGGCAACTGATGTAAAGAGATATTTTAACATCACTTCTTCTAAAAGAGAATTTACAGTTTCTCATAAAAGCGATGTCCAAACTAATTTTAAAAAAAGACGCGATACATACATTTTCTCCAAATTAAAACATATTCCCCTTTTAGTTAAAATATTCCCCCCAGCCCATTTTCACTTCCCCCCATTGACATTTTATTTCCCCCCCTTTCTTTCACTATTCCGGTCGACTTTCTAAATCTATTCAAATCTACTCTATTCAAATCTTATCTACTCTACTCACAATCTTCTCAAGAAACCCTAAGTCTATACTAATCTACATACAAGAACCCTGAATCGAAACCCCCTAATATACAAACCCGCAAATGTCAAATTCCTAATTTGCTTATATCTACTTGGTACTTTCATTTAGAATACTCGATTCTTGCAGAGAGGGCTTATATCTACTCGACTAGGAGGTGGAAGTACTGATAGCCCTAGAAGGGTTTCTGGGCAGAATTCACGTCCTGACCGCAGCGTTGAACAGTCACCACTACCTCCACACCACCAAACAAGGACCGGAAACAAAGGAAGTGGTGTTTCTTCTCCATCATGGGAAAGAAAGGGTTCTTCTGAAGGTACGCATGGCCTGGCTCCATTCACTCCAGGAAGATCCCGGTTGCGATCATCTGTTACTGGAGGCGATGAAACTGTAATATTCCTGCTCTCATCTCCTAGTCACTTAGCCTGGAAAAAATTATTACATTACTTCAATATGCCTGTCAAAAGTGTTAACTTCTTAGAATAGTTTATGTAGATCCACATTTTTTCTTCGATGTATTAATTGTTGAAAAAAAAAATTGAACCTCTGGCCAGTCCATCCTCCTAAAAAGTAACAATCTCTTCTTAATGCTCTTAGCAATGATAACGAAGAATCTATTTAACTAAATGACAGCACCAAAAAGATATAAACTAGCCCATGATGTAAAAAGATTCTTTCTCTAGTTCGTCCTCCAGGTCCTGTTCAGGAAGGATCTTCTTCTTTCTCTAGCAGTGTCAGAAGTTCATTGCCTCTTCCTCTCCCTCTGCATCCATAAGCAATATGCAAATGATAGAAATAAATCTTTGTTTGGCATGACATCATTTTCATGCATTCTTAGCTCTATAGTTCTAGACTCGTTTTGGGATATGTGGAAGTGATTAAACTAAGCTCTCATATCTAAACTATGCTCTCGACAATTTCCTTTCCTCATGTATTGACTTCTTTTTGTATTTGACAGCCTGATTATGGTCCTGTAGTTCCAAAGTTTGGTGACTGGGATGAAAGTGATCCTTCAGCAGGTGAAGGCTACACTCATATATTCAACAAAGTGCGAGAGGAGAAACTAAGTGAGACCGGAAAAGTACCAATTGTGCCAACGGAGACTTCTTATCCATCAACTGGTCAAAGGCAATATGCAAGAAGCAGTTCAAAGGTATTGCTCAATTTAGAAGTACGCAGTTTTAGTTCCTCCACAGTCTCGAAACTTATTAATTGTATCTCAAAAAAGTTAGCCAACTATGTTACTGTCATGTCTTAGCTCATCGATTACTGATTTTCTTAACAAATTTTTCTTATTACAGGGTTGTTTTTGCTTTCCATGGGGCAGAAAATGATATCTTCTTGGAACTATACACCAAAGAGTTTGCCAGGGTGTGTATATATACTACTATGTATAGTTCAGAACTCAAGGCTCTCTTAGAGCAAATGCAGTCAAACTTTTTAGCATGTGCATTTTCTACCAAGGAAATCATATTTGCTCTTTATAGAAGTGCAGTCATTGGAAAATCAGTATTAACTTCAGGAACATTATTTTTGCATCATTTGTGTAATTACAATTAAGCTAAGGTGCAGATATTTTTTACCTCTTTATATTCACAATAGATAACATAGTTTTGGGCCAGTCCAAAATTAATGGATTGGGCTGGAGTCCATAAGTATTTTATCAAACTATCAGTGGTTTTGAAATTCATTACTTTTTTCGAATTACTTAATAGATGTACGTTCTATTTAAAAAATTATATTTGTTTTGCGAAACATGTTTTGTAGAATAAAATGTTTTGTAATATTTTAGTCAGAGAACTTACAGTTCTCAAAATTTTCAATAAAATCATGGTTTTCATAACATGATTTAACAAAACATTCATTAATTTTACCAGCAAAATATGTATGATTTCCCAATTTCAAAGAAACGTTGATGTTGATATATAAATTGATTTACTTATTCTTCTACTAAATAAACACTTTTATTCCAGCCAACTGACAAGTCGGTTGGCATTATATAATCCTAATATGATTCATAGGAGTTTTTTCTTATAATTTTTAATATTCTAATCCTAAATTGTTTCGGATTCGACATGCACGCATCTATAAATATAGTTTTCTAGCCTCTTTAAACAATACCTGATCACAAGAGGTATCGTGAAGCTCCTGATTATTCAGACTATAGAAAAAGCCTCAGCACAACAATGGCTAACAATAGGTATCGAATTTACGGAAACGAGCCTGGTGATTATTTGAAAGGATTGGATTTTTTGGAGTGCAGGAGGCTGAAGCGCCAGGAACTTCGAAAGGATTTACGGAACAGTATTTGGAATTCGACTCCTAGTCCTCCGAGAAACGAAAACGATACGTGTGAGTTTGATGATGAGGATGTGGAAAGAATAGATGACAAGGATAAAGAAGTTGTTATGTCTAGCAGTGAGTCTGAATTATATGTTTCGAGAAGTATGAGGAAGAGGAGGACTCGTAGGACATTGAAGCGTAAGAGTAAGAGGAGATATCGAGAGAGTGATCAGTCTGATGATAGTAGTGATGATTATAGTAGTAGTGATTCAGAGGAAGAGTATAGGAGGCAGAAAAGGAAACGAGCAAGGCGGAAGATTAGTAGGCGTGGGAGGAAGAGGAGAGATTTTTCGAGTGATGAGAGTAGTGAGACTAGTGAAAGTAGTGAGGATTCTGATGTGAGAAAAAAAATTGTGCTGTTGAAGAACAAGAAGGATTCTGATGAGAATAATAATAGTGAGTTGTTTGTGTTTGAAGAAACCAAAGGTGCTTTGGAAGGTGAAAACGCAGTGATTGGACCGATGCCTTTGCCCAAGCCAGAAGGACATATTAGTTATGGAGGTGCACTTAGGCCTGGTGAAGGAGATGCTATTGCTCAGTATGTTCAGAAAGGGAAGCGCATTCCACGTAGAGGTGAAGTTGGTCTTTCGGCTGATGAGATATCTAGGTTTGAGAGTGTCGGGTATGTGATGAGTGGTAATAGGCACTCGAGGATGAATGCTGTTCGGATCAGGAAAGAAAATCAAGTTTACAGTGCTGAAGATAAAAGGGCGTTGGCAATGTTTAACTACGAGGAGAAGGCAAAGCGTGAACAGAAGGTAATGGCTTCTTTGCGAAATCTGGTGCAGCGTGCAGGCCCCTCTAATGATCCGTTTGCTGATGGGAGGCCTGCTGAAGATGCACATGATTGATTCTCCCAAATGTTCTATTTAATCTTTCTACTCTGTTTCAATTGGTAGTTCATGTGGTTTTTGATTAAACGTCCTAGGGTTGTGCAGCTTGCTTGGATAAAGCTGCCTTACTATTGCAAAGTGTTCTCAGTTTGGTTCACAATTTCCAGTTTTCTGATAACTGTAGTGTAGTGGGTTGTTCACGAACCGAGCTGTTCGTGAACAAGCTCGAGCTCAGCTCGTTAAGAGCTCGTTCGGCTAGGCTCGTTAATGAACTCGAGCTCGAACTCGAACAAATAAATGTATTAGTTAAGCAAAACGAGTTCGAGCCAAGTTTTGGGTTGTTCGGCTCGAGCTTGGCTCGGCTCGAGCTTGGCTCGGCTCGAGCTTGGCTCGGCTCGAGCTTGGCTCGGCTCGAGCTCGCTCGTTAAAATTCGAAAAAATTCTAATATATCTTGAATATTTGTATGTGATATGATTTTTTTTAAAAAAAATCTGAATTCACTGTATTTTTTCATCTTCCAACGATCATTTTGCATAACATATGTGATATATTTTGACATGATTTAGAATTTTTTTATTTTAGTTTCTAATTTTAAAATCTGGCTTCATAATTATATTTTAGTTAAGATTTTTTATAATATTTTTCATCGATCCAACCGTTTAGAAGTCATAAAATATATAATTTAATGACATAACCAAAGTTTCACATCAAAACAATTTTATTTTATTTTCTATTTTAACGGTCAAGCATTGGTTTGACTAGTAACGCTAACTAGTATTAAGTCCACATTTGTTGTTTCGATTATTTTAAAAATATTTATATCGATCCAACCATATAGAGATCATAAAATATATATTTTATTGATATAACCAAAGTTTCAAATCAAAATAATTTTATTTGGTTTGCTATCTTAACAGTCAAACTTTAGTTTGACTAGTACAAGTAACTATTGTTTAGCCTGTGTTTGTGTCTCAACTTATTTAAAATTATTTCTAATTGATCCAACTGTATGGATGTCAAAATAAATATATTTTAATGATATAACCAAATTTTAAATCAAGATAATTTTATTTGGTTTGTTATTTTAACAGTCAAGCATTAGTTTGATTATTACCGCTAACTAGTGTTTAGTCCTCATTTGCTGTAATGATTATTTAAAAGAAACTTTATATCGATCCAACCGTATGGATGTCATATATATATATATATATATATATTACTGATATAACCAAAGTTACAGATCAAAATAATTTTATTTAATTTGCTATTTTAACAGTCAAACATTAGTTTGACTAGTATTAGTAACTACTGTTTAGTCCTGTATTGGTGTCTCGACTTATTTAAAATTATTTCTTATTGATCCAACCATAAGGATGTCAAAATAAATATATTTTAATGATATAACCAAAGTTTCAAATCATGATAATTTTATTTGGTTTGTTATTTTAACAGTCAAACATTAGTTTGATTATTACCGATAACTAGTGTTTAGTTCTGATTTGTTGTTTTGATTATTTTAAAAATATTTTATATCGATCCAACTGTATGGATGTCATATATATATATTATTGATATAACCAAAGTTACAGATCAAAATAATTTTATTTGGTTTGCTATTTTAACAGTGAAACATTAGTTTGACTGATGCTAGTAACTAGTGTTTAGTCCTATATTGGTGTCTCGACTTATTTAAAATTATTTCTAATTGATACAACCGTATAGATGTCAAAATTAATATA
This sequence comes from Apium graveolens, assembly GCF_009905375.1. Classification (NCBI taxonomy): domain Eukaryota; kingdom Viridiplantae; phylum Streptophyta; class Magnoliopsida; order Apiales; family Apiaceae; genus Apium; species Apium graveolens. The sequence continues at coordinate 29,246 of NW_027417873.1, read as the reverse complement.
TTTTAATGATATAACCAAAGTTTCAAATCATGATAATTTTATTTGGTTTGTTATTTTAACAGTCAAACATTAGTGTGATTATTACCGCTAACTAGTGTTTAGTCCTGATTTGTTGTTTTGATTATTTTAAAAATATTTTATAACGATCCAACCATATGGATGTCATAATATATATTTTATTGATATAACCAAAGTTACATAGCAAAATAATTTTATTTGGTTTGCTATTTTAACAAGTGAAACATTAGTTTGACTGATGCTAGTAACTAGTGTTTAGTCCTATATTGGTGTCTCGACTTATTTAAAATTATTTCTAATTGATACAACCGTATAGATGTCAAAATTAATATATTTTAATGATATAACCAAAGTTTCAAATCATGATAATTTTATTTGGTTTGTTATTTTAACAGTCAAACATTAGTGTGATTATTACCGCTAACTAGTGTTTAGTCCTGATTTGTTGTTTTGATTATTTTAAAAATATTTTATAACGATCCAACCATATGGATGTCATAATATATATTTTATTGATATAACCAAAGTTACATAGCAAAATAATTTTATTTGGTTTGCTATTTTAACAGTCAAACTATGTTTGACTGTTGCTAGAAACTAGTGTTTTGTCCTGTATTGGTGTCTCGACTTATTTAAAATTATTTCTCATTAATCCAAATGTATGGATGTCCAAATAAAAATATTTTAATGATATAACCAAAGTTTCAAATAAAGATAATTTCAGTTGTTTTATTATTTTAACAGTCAAACATTAGTTTGATTATTACTGTTAACTAGTGTTTAGTCCTGATTTGTTATTTTGATTATTTTAAAAATATTTTATATCGATCCAACCATACGGATGTCATAATATATATATTTATTGATATAACCAAATTTATAGAGCAAAATAATTTTATCGGTTTGCTATCTTAACAGTCAAATATTAGTTTGACTAGTACTAGTATCCAATGTTTAGTCCTGTATTGGTGTCTCGACTTATTCAAAATTATTTCTAAGTGATCCAACCGTATGGATGTCAAAATAAATATATTTTAATGATATAACCAAAGTTTCAAATAAAGATAATTTTATTTGGTTTCTTATTTTAACAGTCAAACATTAGTTTGATTATTACCTCTAGCTAGTGTTTAGTCTTGATTTGTTGTTTTGATTATTTTAAAAATATTTTATATCGATCCAACCGTATGGATATTATAATATATATATTTTATTTATATAATCAAAGTTACAAATCAAAATAATTTTATTTGGTTTGCCATTTTAACAGTCAAACATTAGTTTGACTAGTACTAATAACTAGTGTTTAGTCCTGTATTGGTGTAACGACTTATTTAAAATTATTTATAATTTGTTTAACCATATGGATGTCAAAATAAATATATTTTTATGATATAACCAAATTTTTAAATCAAGTTAATTTTATTTGGTTTGTTATTTTAGCAGTCAAGTATTAGTTTGACTATTACCACTAACTAGTGTTTAGTCATTAATTGGTGTTTCAATTTTTTTAAAAATATTTTTCATCGATCCAATCATATAGATGTCAACATATATATATTTTAGAGATATAACCAAAGTTTCAAAAAAATAGATTTATTTGATATGTTATTTTCACAGTCAAACAGCGGTTGACCTGAATTTTTTCGAACTCGGCTCGGCTCAACTCGGGTCGTTTATGTTCGGGAACAAACTCGTGTTCGGCTCGTTAGATAACGAGCTCAAGCTCGAACACGATTTTTGTTCAATAAGAAAGCTCGGCTTAGCTCGGTTCATCAGAAAAAAAATCAAAACTTGGCTCTGTTCGATCAAAACTTGGCTCCGCTGGGTTCGTGAACAGCCCTTCTCAAGTACAATGACAAGCAAACCACCCTTGCACTTAAATTTTCACTTCTGTCTTGTCGAATATGAATTTAACAGTGGCACAATATTAAAGCTTTTTAATAGGTTTAAATATAACGCAATATATCAATTTAATCATCAAATTTAACGGAGTATCATTTAAATTACTAAAGTCATAATAAATATCAAACAGATACCTTAAAATATATGTCCGAGAATTAAAAATTATTTTATGGAGTTCTATATATTTTTCTTGAATTCTATTACAATAAAATAAAAATGTATGAATTCTCGTATTATAGATAATATAGTAATATTTTTAAAAATTTATCTACTATTTAATTTTAATTTTACAGTTATTTTATTTATTTAAATAAAAATAATAAGTAGATCAATTTTTAAAAATCTCACTATATAATCTAAAATACTATGAATTCATAACTTTTCATTTGGTTATAATAGAATTTAAGAAAAATATTTAGAATTTCATAAAATAATTTTTAATTCTCGAAAATACATTTTGAGTTACCAATTTGATATTTTTATTAATTTGGTGATCCAAATGATACCACCTTAAGTTTGATGATTAAACTAATATATAAACTTCAGTTAAGTGACCACTTTGATATTTAATCCCTTTTAATCACAGTTTGAATGAAGATGCCCGCATTAGACTTGCCAATTCGGATAACCAGTTCGGTTTGGGATCAGATCAGTTTCAGATCAGATGCACTTTTGCATTATGATATATTTGAAGACCATTCGAAGCCGATCAGATGTGATTCGGTTCAGATCTAATTTATTATTTGATTTTGATCAGTTCCAAGTTATAATCGAATCTTGTATTTCAGATAATTTTTGGTTAAATTTTCGGTTCCAGACCCATTTTGTCAGGTCTACCCGGCATTATGACATGTAAAGGCAAGTTTAAACAACTTTTATAAAAAAACAGAAACGTTACTATTTTTCTTAAAAGGCCGCTAATAGTTAGGCCCGTGGGCTGTTATTTAATTCCTAATTCTTTTAATAACACATTTTAAGCTATTTATTAATTTGTTAACACTCTTTTTAAGTTCAAGAATTATTAAGAACGCGAACTAAAAATTACATATTTATGATAATATAAATAAGAAATGCGTTTTAGTGTGATATAAATGATCATTTTTTTGAATTATGATATTTTGGATCATTTTCATTGATATGGTGGTAAACTACAAAATCCCTATTTTTCTTTTCATTTTTACATTATTAACAAGGAAGCCCCGCTATAACCTTTTAATATCTACATTGCTGAGATTGAATTACAAGATAACTTAAATTTGATTGTACTAAATTGTATTGAGATAGTCTTTTTGAGAACATATGTTTCATTTAAAATAGATTAGTCGAGTGGTTATCAAATTTTCAAATTTATACTAACATTTGAGTTCAACATTTCAAATAAAATATAAATTTCGAAACAAGGCACTCAGTACACGTTTGGAAAATTTTAAAATAAGTAACTTATGACTTAAAATGAATAAGTGACTTACAAGTAATAAATGTATTAATAGTTATAAGCTATTAAGTGTTTGGATAATTTTATTTAGAATTCAGAATTTTTTAACCTAAATGAAGTAAAATAAATAATATATATATATATATATATATATATATATTATTCTAATTCATAAATTTTAAATTACATTAACATTTAAAAAGATATATTTTAAAACTAAAGTTAATAAAAACAATGAAAATTAAAATAAGTTGAAAAAAGTACGTCTCTACTAATACTCAATATATTATCTTCTAATTATAAATTCAACTTATAAATTGAGTAAACAAACACTCATTGATAAATTTTTACGGGCTTATAAGTAAGAATATTCTTTAGTCTTTTTTTTATATATATTCAATTTAGCCAAAAAAAAGAATCTGACTTATAAGCGCGCTCCTAATAGGCCCTTAATATTCTTCTTTAATATAAGTCAATTACAAAATTTCTATTTCATTAAAGAATTATACTCATATTCCTTTATAAACAATCATAATACTTTTGCTTTGCATCTTCTAGCCTAATGGAGTAACTTATTCAAAGGCGAAGTAGTATATATCATCATTCATATTTATCTCTTAGTATAATGTACAGGAACTTGCACAACGCATATTTCAACCTTAAATTTATATTGTTTAGTAAGTATAGTTGCGACCATTTTCTAACTGACGACTCATCCAACCACGATCATTGATGGACATCTACATGTTTGCAAATATAGAATTTTAACTTAACATTTTCAACTAAAATATAAAAATTTAAAATATATCAAATTTAATGAAACTAATACATAGATGATGAACACAATAATCAATATTCACATTATATATTGAGCATATACCTCTACTTGTCCAACATTCAAATAAAAAATGAAAAATTACACTTAACTATTTCATTGTTTAACATACATATACATTCGTATGTAACTAAAAACATGTAATATATTAAAACTTATGATTTTAAGTCAAATACCCTCTTTGTTGTGCTTGTACCTTGTCTTGTTCGATTTATCTCTCTAGAACTTATATCTCGTAAATACATAACCAAGAATATTGTAAATATGGGTACTAGATCTTATTTATGGCTCAGGAGCAAATCCAACCTAATATGTAGATTCCGGTCATTTTGTTCTTCAATGTGACATGTCATCTCTATCAATCAATAGCATTGCTGCACTGCATTACAATGTTGGTGCGTGCATTAAATGCACGTACACGCACTTCCAACTGCCCCTTTTCCCACCGATTTTGGTCGTTTGGTGGTTTATATTTCAAACTAACTTATTTCCAACCAATTAAGCCGTCTTTCAATTTTACGTGGACTGCTATATATATGGCTTTTGGTCAGGACCCACAAAAAATTAACTAACCAAAATCAATTGATTATGATGGTATTTCCAACCAATGCTTCAGATGGTGTATATTTTATTATTAAAAAAATAACCTTCTCATATCAGTGTTGCTGAGATTGATTTACAGGATAACTTAAGTCTAAATATATTAAGATTGTATTGAGAGAGTCTTCTTGAAGATATATGTTTCATTTCAAATGAGATAATTCAAGCTGTTACTAAATTTTCAAATTTGTACTAACATTTTAATTCAATATTTTGAATAAAATATAAAATTCTAAACAAGGCACACTTCTATTCTTATTTAACATAAGTCAACTACAAATTTTTTATTTTATTGAAGAATTATACTCAAATTTTTTGATAAACAATCCTAATACTTTTGGTTTACATCTTCTAGCCGAGTGGAGTAACTTATTCAAAGTGGAAGTAGTATATATCATCATTCATATTTATCTCTCAGTATAATGTACAGGAACTTGCACAAAGCATATTACAATCCTATCTTGATACGTAAGTTTACATGCGACCATTTTCTAACCAAAGACTCATCCAACCATGGTCATGACCATGGTTGGACATCTACATATTTACAAGTATAAAATATTAACTTAACATTTTCAACTAAAATATAAAAAATTAAAATATATCAAATTTAATGAAACCAATGCATAGATGACGAACACAATGATAAATATTCACATTATATGTTGAGCATATACCTCTACTTGTCTAACATTCAAATAAGAAATAAAAAATTGCACTAAACTATTTTATTGTTTAACTTACATATACATTCATATGTAACTAAAAGCATGTATAATATTTTAAAACTTACAATTTAATGAGTAAAACACCCTCCTTATTGTGCTTGTCTCCTTTGATTTATCTCATTAGAAGTTATATCTCATAAATAAACAACCAAGAAGATAATAAATATGGGTACTAGATCTTATCTATGGCTCAGGAGCAAATCCAAGTGAATATGTAGATTTCGGTCATTTTGTCCTTCAACGTGACATGTCATCTTTATAAACCAACAATATTGCTACGCTGCATTACAATGTTGGTGAGTGCATTTCCAACTGTCCCTTTTTCAACCTGTTTCGGTCATTATGGTAATGTATATATTGAAATAACTTATTTCCGACCAATTCAGCCATCTTTTGATTTTACGTGGACTGCTATAGGGTTGTTGGTCAGGACCTACAAAAAAAATTAACCAACTGAAATCAGTTGATTATGATGGTATTTCCAACCGATGCTTCAGTTGATTTTTTTCGGCCGAAAAAGAAAAGAGAAACCGACAAACCGTGGGTCGATACGTGGTTGGTTCTGATTAAAATTGTGAACAATCATGTCGGTTGGTTATATTCGGTTGAATCTGAGGACCAAAACCAACCAACACGTGACAATCATAATTGTGATGGTCATTTATTACCCCTTTTTCTTGTAGTGTGAAACTATACAAGATTAGTTAAAAATGACGTGTCATGTACGATACACTATAAACTAAAGATCCTAGGTGGAAAAGGTTATTACCAACAAGAATTCAGAAATCGGAAACACATAATTGAGTTTCAAAAAATATGATCTGCAGTGCAATTAGTAGCACCATGTATTAGGTTTTTACAATACAGTAAATAATTCTCTATGGTCAAATGTCACATGTCAAAATAAATTGATCTTGATCTTGTGAAAACATCAAAGTCAAAATTTATAAAATATAGAGTAAGAACAATACGCATGTGTATTTAGAGTTAGAGTTTTGCATACAAGCAAGAAGAAATAATTGCATTAATTCTCAAGATGTTAAGTGATTACAAGTACTTTAAATAAACAAAACCTTACAAAGTGGTAGCAACAAAATAGAAGTCAAGTAATTGACTCCTAGCATAACTCCGCTACTCCTAATTTCATCATAAACATTCCTAAAAACTCTTTAACAAAAATACGACTTAGTCTAACAGCTTTTTATAAAGAACTTATCAACTACTTATTATATTTATTATTTAAGATATGTTTAGATTAATTTTTGACAATATAAAATACTCTAAATATCTTCACGTATTTTTGTACGATTAATGGTCCTTCACACATATATGTCGCCAAATGTTATTCCACAAAAGTTGAGATAATTAATGATGGGGTTAGCAGTACTTCGAGATTTTTAATGGCTGCTCTCGCCATTCTGAATTAAACATACTATTGGTTATAGGCCCAATAAGGCCCATTGAACGAAAACCCATTAAGCGGTTGTGCTACTAGGCCGAAGGACCTCCAGGCCTGCGCCGCCGAGACCCATGGAAGCAGCCCAGGCCGAGGCCTGCTACTCGCGGACCGTTGGACAATGCAAGGGACATAACGCCCCCTTTTCACTCCCTCATTAATGGTTGGTAACGGAAGAACATTCATGGCATGATTGGGTATAAAAACCCTTGTGAAGTAAGATAAAACATACACACTCTCAACACTTTCTGCTCTTGTATTACTACCCTAATTTTACAGCCAGATTCTGATTCTCACGCCGGAGGTGAATCGGGGGTCCAAACCCTCGCATTCTCTTCACTTTCAGGTATGGCCGAAGCCTTCTTCAACCCAGCCGAAGCCTGTTCATACCACCGAAGGATCTGGGCATAACATTTGGCGCCGTCTGTGGGAATACGAGAGTTACAAGTTGAGAAAATGACAGAAATTCATGAGCATTCACCGCCACCTGATTTTACCAATAAGGGACAACCATCCTCCCTAGTCGACGAGGACGGGGTTATCACGTTAACCTCTGAAGAAGAGGCCTTACTCCTAAAGATTCGGGCAGAAAAGGCCGCGGAGAAGGGTAAGTCCAAAGTTGATAAGATTGACAAGGAAGCAGAAGCGCGAGCCAAGAAAAGAGAAGCTGATGCCCTCCGACTCAAAGCCTTGCAACTGTAGAGGGAAGAAATTGAACTGCAAGAACAAGCCTTGAGAGAAGCGATGCGGGCCGAAGAGACCGGAGGAGCACACAAGGATAGAAGGGAACGAAGGGCGTATGACGAAGAAGATGAGTTTGACTCTGATTCGCATCCCCGAAGGAAGAGGGCTAAGCAACCCTACTCTTCCGATTTAGATGACGAGCTCAATTGATCCCGCCTCAGGCTCAACCGCTTAGAGAAGGCCCTCTTCGGTGATAGGAGGCCCGATCGAGAACCTGTTGTAACACAAGAGATTGAACTGTACCGACCCCCTCCGGGCGAAGAGAGACAATTCCCAAGATGAGCGAGTTCAACGGGAAAGGGGACCCCGAGGACCATTGTGAAAAGTATGAACTCCTGATGGTTGGGATGGGCCACAACGATATAATGCTGTGCAAAATGTTCAAGACTTATCTCAAAAGGTCTGCCTCGATGTGGTACAAATCCCTGAAGCCTCGGTCTATCGGGTCTTACGAGCAGTTGAAGAGGAAATTTTTAAAGTACTACTCGCACCTGTGCCGAAAGGCGAAGGACACCGAAGCCTTGGTCCATTGTCGGCAGAGTGCGAATGAGGAGCTGGGTGATTATCTTGCTAGATTCAAGGAAGAAGCGGGAATGGTCACCAATCTGGACAAAATCAAAGCTATGGGCTTCCTAACGGTGGGGCTAGACCCCTATAAAGGTAAAAACCTTCGTTCATCTCTTTACGATTTCCCCCCAAAATCCCTAAATGATATATATGTGAGAGGCGAGAATATTCGCCGCAAGATGGAAAGTATTGGGGGATATAAAGACACAAGAAGGGATGACCGATCAAAGCGAGCCGACAGATATGAGGGCTCAAGATCAGGATCTGACCGGAGGGATAGCAGAAAGGAAGGAAGGAAGGAAACAGATCGTGGGGTTGAACGACGTCGAGATAGAGATTCGGCCGTGTTCACTCCTTTGAATGCGCCGATCTCTAAGATTCTCCATGAGATAAAAGGCAAGCCGGGATTTGTTCACCCCGCCAAGATGAAGGTCCCGAACCACAAGAAGAACCCCGATAAGTACTGTGACTATCACAGGGACAAGGGGCATAACACAGATGAATGCTACCACCTCAAGAAGTTCATTGAGCGCATGATCAAAGACGGCGAGCTTAATCAGTTCGTCCGAGATCTGAGAGATAGATCGGGGCCGAAGGAAAACCCAGAGGAGGAAGTAGAGGCCGATGAGCCAGAACGAAGGGACAGGATAAAGGGGTGAAGTAAAAACTATATCTGGGGGGAGCATCCTGGATAAGGATAGCAAGACTGCAAAGAAGATGTACGCCCGACAGGTGTACAATCTGTATCAGTTCGGGCAAGCAAAGCCCCACATGCCCATGACCTTCAGCACTGAAGACTATGAGGATGTCATTCGCCCGCACGAGGACCCTTTGATCATCAATCCTATCATCGGGCAAAATAAAATATGGAAGGTGATGGTGGATACCGGCAGCTCAGCCAATATACTATTCCACAAAACCTACTGTAAGATGAACTTGGCGGGAGAGCAACTAGAGCCCTGCAATGAAGCCCCCCTCTATGCAATCGGAGACCATCCAATTCAGTTCGAGGGAACGATTACCCTTCCGGTCCTCCTGGGCAAGTTGCCGTATACCGCCAAGAAGTTGGTGAAGTTCTACGTGGTTCGGATTGAAAGCCCGTACAATGCAATATTTGGCAAGCCCTTCTTATCTAGTTTCGAAGTAGTGGAGTCCATACCTCACCTCAAACTCAAGTTCTCAACTGAAAAAGGGGTAGGAAAACTGCCCGAATCATAATGCTCGAAGACCTTGAGAAAGATCAAGAATATGAAGGGCCGGATGAAACCGGAAAGAGGAAGCGGGCAGAATCCGAACCCAGCGGGAGTCGGGAAACATTGAACATTGAGTTGGAAAAATTTGGTGCTGATCTCTCGAGTCCTATCGCCGAACCCGCGGCAGAGACTGAAGAAGTAGAGTTGTACGCAGGCCATTCGGGAAAGATGGTACGGATAGGCAAAGACATGGGGCCAGACCTGAAGGCGAAGGTAATAGCTGTCATTCAGCAATACCATGATGTGTTCACCTGGGGGCCCGAAGATATGCCCGGATTGGATCACAAGACGGCAACGCACTGCTTGAATGTGCAGCCTGAGGCCAAGCCGGTAAAGCAAAAGAAGAGGACATTTGCAGTCAAACGACAGAAGGTAATAGGGCCGAGGTGGAAAAACTTTTAGAGGCCAGATTTATCGAGGAGATCGAGTATCCTGACTGGCTAGCCAATGTGGTGGTCGTGAAGAAGTCGAACGGGAAATGGAGGATGTGCGTGGATTACACTGACCTCAACAAAGCATGTCCGAAGGATCACTACCCATTGCCTAACATCGACCAACTAATAGACGCAACCGCAGGATATGAGGTACTTAGTTTTTTGGATGCTTTTCTGGTTATCATCAAATTGCTATGAATGATAGGGATGTGCCCAAGACAGCGTTCATAACTCCGAAGGGGACTTATACTTATATTAAAATGCCCTTCGGACTGAAGAACGCTGGAGCCACATTCCAGCGAATGGTGAATAAAGTCTTCAAGGAGCAGATTGGAAGGAACATGGAAGCATACATGGATGATATGATAGTGAAGTCACTGTTCCAAGATCATGCCGATGACTTAAAGGAATGCTTTGAAACTCTCCGAAAGAACAACATGAGGATCATTCCGAACAAATGTACCTTCGGAGTCTCTAGTGGAAAGTTTCTCGGGTACATGGTCAGCGCCCGGGGGATAGAGGCAAACCCGAAGAAGATCGAAGCGGTTATCAATATGGAACCTCCCAAATGCATTAGAGATATACAGAAATTGACGGGCCGACTCGCCGCCCTTCGGCGTTTCATTTCCCGGTCAGCCGAGAAAGCACTTCCTTTCTTCGCCGTGCTCAAAGGGTCAAAGAATTTTGAGTGGGGGCCCGAATGCCAAAAGGCGTTCGAAGAAGTAAAGGAATATTTAACAAAGGCACCACTCTTGATGAAGCCCGATCCGAAGGAAACTCTTCAGCTTTATCTAGCTGTGTCTGACAGAACTCTGGGGGCCGTCCTTGTGAAGAATTATCAAGGCAATCAACATCCCGTGTTTTACGTGTCCCATGTTCTCAAGGACGCAGGGACAAGGTACCCCAACACCGAGAAATTCGCATATGGGTTGGTTATGGCCTCCCGAAAATTGCGACATTATTTTCAAGGCCGGATGATCCAAGTTATCACCGATCAACCTCTGAAGATGATTTTGACCAGGCCCGAAGCCTCCGGGAGAGTCGTAGCGTGGTCCATTGAACTCAGGGAATTTGATCTCGAATATGTCCCCCGAACGGCAATTAAGGCCCAGGCTTTGGTCGACTTTGTGGTTGAATGCGCATTCTCGGGTCCGAAGGATCTCTCGCCTGAAGAACAACTAATCCGGATCCCGGGGAAGTGGAAGCTCTTTGTAGACGGGTCGGTTGCCGGAAAAAAGTATGGGGCAGGCTAGATCCTCTCCAGCCCCGAAGGATTTGAATTATGCCAGGCCATAAGGTTCGACTTCCCCTTAACAAACAATGAGGCCGAGTACGAAGCCCTCCTCGCAGGAATGAAGCTTGCCCGAAGCCTCGAGGCGAAGCACCTAAGGGCCTTCAGCGACTCCATGTTGGTTGTGAAACATTTCACAGGGGAGTATGAACAAAGGGATCCCCGAATGAGAGCCTATGCTACTAAGGTACGAGAAGCTTCTTTATCATTTGAAACCTTTGAATTAAGTCAAATTGGCAGAGAAAACAATTCCAGGGCAGACGCACTTTCCAGGCTAGCTTCGGCCGAGACACAGAACATAACCGGTTCTATTTACCTCATCGAAGCCAAAATGCCTTCGATCGAAAAGAAAGAATGCCTAGAGATTCACCAGGGAAGCGACTGGATGACCCCCCTCAGGAACTTTCTGAAGAAGGGCATTCTGCCACCCAACCGGAAAGATGCTTTGAAGGTTAAATACAGAACATCAAGCTACACTATCATCAATGGGCGAATGTATCGCCGATCAGTAAGTTAACCCCTTCTACGCTGTTTGAACAGCGAAGAACAGCAACAGGCTTTGGAGGCAGTACACGAAGGAATTTGCGGCGAGCATCTGGCTGGTCGTTCCCTCGCCTTTAAAATTCTCCGACAGGGATTCTTCTGGCCCACTTTGAAAGCAGACGCCATCGACTATGCAAATAAATGCGTACAATGCCAGTTGTTCTCCACTGTCCCGAAACAACCTCCTGAAGAGATGACCTCTATACTAAGCCCAATTATGTTCGCCATATGGGCCGTGGATATAGTTGGCATACTTCCTACCAGCTCGAGGCAAGCGAAATACTGCATAATCGCCATTGACTATATGACTAAATGGGTCGAAGCCCGTCCTCTGTCAACCATAACAGAAGAAGCTGCTAAAAAGTTCTTCCTGGAACAGGTCATTCTCCGGTTTGGCATTCCGAAAACCTGCATCTCAGATAATGGAACTCAATTTGTTGGAAACAAATTCCGCAAGTTCCTGCACCACTTCGGAATCCAACAAAAATTTAGCTCAGTGGCCCACCCACAAGGAAATAGGGCGATTGAAGCGGCGAACAAGGTGATATTCCGTGGAATTAAGAAGAGGCTGGGCGAGGCAAAAGGAAGATAAGCGGAGGAACTCCCTTGGATCTTATGGGCTTACCGAACCACCCCCCGGACATCAACCAGAGAAACTCCTTTTAGAATGGCTTATGGCACCGAGGCCTTAGTTCCTGTCAAAGTGGGCTTGGAATCATACCGAACCGAGACCTACAATGTGGGAACTAATAGCTTCGGGTTGAAGGTGAACGTAGACTTGTTGGAGGAAGAAAGAGAAGCCGCCCATCAAAGGAACATGAGGTATTTACTGAAAGCGGCACAACACTATGACTCCAATATGAAGAAAAGGGCCTTCGGAGTAGGAGACCTAGTATTAAAGGAGTTGGCTGCATCTATGCCGACCAAGCAAGGAAAGCTCCAGCCAAACTGGGAAGGGCCTTACAAAGTGACCGAAGTCGTTCGCCCTGGAACCTATAAGCTCGAAACGTTGTCTGGCGAACAAATTAAAAACACTTGGCATGCCAGTCGCCTTCGGAAATTTTATCAGTCAGAAATTTCTAAAAAGCTTGTATTTCAATTATATGCGAAGAATGTAAGCAGTCTGATTAAATAAAGATGCATTTCCTGTCAAAATTTCTTTATTTATACATGCTGCGGTCGACCGAGTATTATCTGAGGGCGATCCTGAAGAAGATAAACACTTCGGCCGCCGCCATTGTCTAATTTGTTAACAGAAAAGACACAAGGGGCAATCACCCAAAAATCGAACATCATTACACTATATTGGCAACTTGGAATTGGTAAACACGAATTAAGGGCCTTAAGGGGCAATCCTAGAATAACGCCCTATCATTCGTCTTAACTTAATTATTTATTATTAATGAGGCCCAAGGAATCCCTGTCCCGGGGCGATCAAAGGAAGGACATGGTTCTTCGGCCTAGATAATGAAACAATTAATCCGACCAGGTTTAGGGGTGATCCCGAAGATGACCGCCGATCTAGGGGCGATCATAAAATGATCAACGCCCATGTTCCCTCGCCTGAATTAAGAAGGGATTAACAGCCCGAACCAAGCTTCGACCTTCAACCCTTGGGGCCGTAAGGGGTAGTGAGGCAGCAAAAAATTAAAATCATTATTAAAATCGTTAAGGCAAATGAATAAGCCGAAGATATGATTCATTTTATTCAATTCGATAAGATCGTTGAGGCAAATGAAGCCAGAGAGGCGATTCATTTTATTATTAAAATCGTTAAGGCAAATGAATAAGCCGAAGATACGATGCATTTTGTTTAATTTGATAAGATCGTTGATGCGAATGAAGCCAGAGATGCGATTCATTTTATTATTAAAATTGTTGAGGCAGAATAAGCCGAAGATATGATTCATTTTATTCAATTCGATAAGATCTTTGAGGCGAATGAAGCCAGAGATGCGATTCATTTTATTATTAAAATTGTTGAGGTAGAATAAGCCGAAGATACGATTCATTTTTAAGGCGAACAATTAAATGCAGTCGGACAATGCTGATGAAAAACAGATGCATTAAAATATAAAACCCCGAAGGCTAGTTAAATTACAAAGAGTACCAACTACAAAGAGTACCAACTACTACCAATTACAAAGAGTACCGATTACAAAAAATAGAAATACAGGAAGATGAACGAAGAATGCCGCTGCAAGATTTGGGTAAGACCATGGAAACACCAATGGCAAACTTCGCAACAAGATCATCTTCAGTCATGTCAAGCACCTCAGTGCTGAAGGTTTAGGCTTGAGGGTCTTCATCCGAGAGCTCTTCGTCTTTACCGGAGGAGACAGGAGGGACTTCGATTGCTGGACGACCGATAGGATCTTCCAAGCTGTCGTCCAGCAACTGCTTATAGTCCCAGTTCAGGCCATGGGCCTTCTCCAGGACATAATCAGCGCCGAACTGGAAACAGCGCTCCTCAGTCCGGTCCAGCTGTTTCTGCTTTTTCCGAAGCTCCTTTCGGGACCTTTTCAGCTGGACGTTCCGATGGGAGATCCTCCGGTTCGCCCTCTCCAGCTCGGTCTCCAGCCGGGATCTATCCTTCTTCAGCTCAGCGGCTTCGACCTCGTTCTGGGATTTCACCCTCACGAGCTCCTCCTCGGCCGCCGCAGCCCTCCTCTCCAACTCCTTCACCTCGGCCATGCGAGTCTCCATATCTTTAACCTTGTCCTCCACGGCTGCGGCCCAAGGGGCAGCCTATAAAAAGACGACAAAAACATTACTAAAGGATGCCGAAAAGAAAAAAGTGGAAGAAAAATAAAAGGTTAAAAACATACCAAGGACAGGAAGGACAGAAGCTCCGTGCAGGCTTCGGTAGCAGAAGCCGAGGCAAAAGTCGGGAGATCGACCGGGAGCTGAAGACCATGGCAGAGGTCCGAAGCCACCTCCTTCGTGGACTGCCGAGCAGGGTACACCGTATGGTCGGACGTAATCACTCCCCACCCCGGGAGATAAGAACGCACTATCCCCTCCTTGCTCCTGGTCCTCTTGGAAGGGTTCCCCTCTCCCATGTACTCCAGATCGTCCCCCTCCTCGGCCTCAGAAGCCACTCGAGATTGACGGGGCGACGAAGGCTTCTCGGTCGGGGCCCTTTCACCCGTGCCCTCAGATGGATCGGGCATAGCCCCCTTGTCGGCCGCCTTCTTCGCCGCCTCTTCGGCCGCCCTTTTCTCGGCCGCCCTGGCCTTCTTTCTCTCGATCAGGGCCTCCCTTGAAGACACTGTAATAAGAAGGGAAAACAAGTCAGTCCAAGCATATATATAGTCGAATGCATAAAAAGAAATGGAAATACAGGCGTGGGGACAACACTAAAAGACCAAAGAAGAAGTTTTGTTACCCCCACCCCACAAGCTGAAGAGCCAATCCTTATCCCGAAACTCTTCGGGACCCAGCTTCTTCACATTGACGTCCACCAACGCCGTGTAACTATCCTTCTCCTCCAAGGTCAAGCTTGGCATGAGAAGCATAGCGGGGTTTACATCCCGCCAAACCGACATGGCCGACAACCCCGGGCCACTCATATAGCACCAATGTGTGTGAGTGGACTTATTGTTCGAATTGGTCGCCGTCCAATCGGGTCGCCCTGCCCGACGAGCGATGATGTAAAAACCCGCACTCTTCGGATTCCTCCTAAAATCGTAATGGTACCAGAATAGGCGAGTGTTGGGTGCGATCCCGGCGTGTAGACACCTGTTCTAGAAATAGTTGATATGGATGAACCCGTTCGGATCCATCTGCCCGAGGGCGATACCCATCTGGAAGAAGAGGTACTTGATCAGCTTCAAGGGCGGCACCCTCAAGCCGCATTTGAAGGCCGCCTCTGAAATCCCTACGGCGCAGCCTCCATATCTATCCGGCACCCCGGGAGTGTCGAAGATCCTCTCGCCTTCCCTCGGCGCATACAGCCAACAAAGTCCTCGGGGAACCGAATAATCATCGTACATCTGAACGACGCGCCCTTTCGTCAGTTCAGATCTATTATTGGCTGCGGGATAGTCGGCAGCCGAACCATATAGGGCCCGTCCCGTCCGCTCAGGGCGAATGGAAGATGTTCCCACCAAGCTGTTGGATAAGGGGTCCCAAGAATCCGGGGGGCGTTCTACTCGGTCCATATCCCTGTATCAGGAACAGAGAGACATTAGTCCATGTACTCGGATTAGCAGATAAAAGAAAAAATAAACACCCGAGTACACGTCCCAGGACCGAACGAACCAGAACCCCAGAGGCTGTTTTCGAAGGCTGCTCCCGAGCCAAGCCCACCCGAAGGATGTTCTTGCCTATAGAGCCTTACGCAAACATCGCTCCAGACCACCTGTTTAAGCCCTGGGTCGACTCCCGAAGGGTGTTCTAAAACCAAGAAATCCCGAAGAACGTTCTTGGTCATAAAACACCTCGCATGCCATCTTTAAACCCTTGAGGCCTCCTCAGAATTGGTAAAACCCAGAAACCTATGTTACCTACCCAAAAACCCCAGAAAAACACAATAGCACACACAAAAACCCAGAAAATCCCCATAAACCCAGAACCAAAGTTCGCATGCAAACTCTATAAAACACGGGAAACTAATATGCAAACTTAAAACTGGAAAACATGAAGAGAAACTTACTTATTTGAAGGTGCTCTTGGATTGAAATGGGATGATTTGGGAAGACGGAGTTGCTGTTGCCCGTGATTGAGAGATTCTCCGCGATTTGTCACTGTGTGTGGAGAAGCTAAAGTGATAAAAAGGAAATGAAACCTACAAATGGGCTTATATAGGCGCCTAAAATTAATTTAGAGAAGCGACGTTTGGGGGTTTTTGAAATGGACGTCCCAGATCAAGACGGTTGGCATTCAACGACAGAGATTAAGTCATGAAACGACGTGCCACCAGCTGTCATCAATGCACTGCAAGTCCCCATAAGCTTGCCACGTGTACGACCGAAGATCGAGGCGGGACTGAAGCGATCGCCCTAGGGTTCCTTCATCCCCATATGGGCCGAGACCGGTGTCCGTCGGCCGGCCCGAAGGCCCAGCCGAAGGACAGGGACATGTTGGTTATAGGCCCAATAAGGCCCATTGAACGAAGGCCCGTTAAGCGGTTGTGCTACTGGGCCGAAGGACCTCCAGGCCCGCGCCGCTGAGGCCCATGGAAGCAGCCCAGGCCGAGGCCTGCTACTCGCGGACCATTGGACAATGCAAGGGACATAACGCCCCATTTTCACTCCCTCATTAATGGTTGGTAACGGAAGAACATTCATGGCATGATTGGGTATAAAAACCCTTGTGAAGTAAGATAAAACATACACACTCTCAACACTTTCTGCTCTTGTATTACTACCCTAATTTTACAGCCAGATTCTGATTCTCATGCCGGAGGTGAATCGGGGGTCCAAACCCTCACATTCTCTTCACTTTCAGGTACGGCCGAAGCCTTCTTCAACCCAGCCGAACCTGTTCATACCACCGAAGGATCTGGGCGTAACACATATATACATATCTTTAGTTTGATGAGAATCAAATCAAAAAATATAGTTCTAATTGTGATGGTTAGGGGCTTTGTCCTGAAGGGTGATGGTCTTTGTTTTGAAATTGCTTAAAGAAATTTCACAAGTAAGTTATCACATCAAAGAATTTTAGACGTATCTTGGAAAATTGTTATAGGTCCCGATCTCGTAGGATACTTCTCGTCAAAGTAAATTCTTTTTAGGACACATTTATCGGGATGGCTGAATATTTTTTTTGCCTAACCGACTTAACAACCAACTGAAATTACGTTACCTAATCCATTAGCTTTAATGGCTCATCATAACCAATCAAAACTTGTTACCAAATTCACTCTTATACACAATGTATACTTAGATTAGGTTATAATGCATGTTGGAATGAATTTTTATGGACTTGAGATGATATGTTATGATATATGATTAATCAGATGGACCAGAGAAGAAAACCAACAATGAAAATATACTACTTTTGTGTTGGTTTAATTAATCATTAATCAATATGTATTTAATATATAATTTATGCATATTTAAAGGTAGTCTAATAAAATAGGAAATAAGTATATTAATACATGTGAATAAGCGTGCAAATATAGATAGTTCAACTAATTAATGCATAATATAAAAACTAGAAATGCACATAATCACACAAAATTAAAATAAACCCTTGTCTACGGAATCCCAACTATTTAAATGATGGGTAGATAATATTTTTATAAAACAAGGAAAGTGTTAGTTATTTTAGATTTTAAAGTTTGAAGGTAAACTCTCTCCGTCCCAATTTATCAGTCTTGTTTGGCTTTTTATGGTCAAATTAACTCAATTTTGACCGTAAATAAAAATTTATTTTTTCATTATTTTGAAAAATAGAAATATATATATATATATATATATATATATATATATTATAATAGATTAAATTTACTTTTTAGTGATATAAATTTTATAAATATTTTCGATTATATACCATATAAAATTTATAGGCAAAGTTTGGTCATTTTGACCGCAAAAAGTCAAACATGACAGATAAATTGGGATTGAGGGAATAGTAATAATTAATATAAATTAGATTTTTTGAAAAATACCCAAGAGCAAAAATATTTTGCAAAAATACTGTCATTTTTATTTTTGTTTGCAAAAATAATTTTTTATTTGCACAAATACTATTTTTATATTTTTGATTTGCAAAAGTACGGTATTCTGCAACTCGATTCAAGTAGATGCAAACTTCGAAAAGTGTCTTCAATTTCATGCAATCTCATGCAACCTCAAATACAACAAAAAAACTCGATTCAACTAGTTGAATTTCTGCTCAATTTTGGTTGATTCCGTTTTTTTACAAAAAGTTTTGGAAGATGATAAAATCCCAAAAAAATTAGAAAAGTTAGATTTTTTGGTAATTTCTCAAATTTATATACAAGTGAATGAATTGGAATCAAGAAAATAAACTCTCCTCAGTTGATGTTGAGTAACTTATACAAGAGATCAATAATATTATCAAGAGGTATACCCACATACGTCCTCCACCAATTTAGTAATATTTGATCAATAAAAACTATATGCTACTAATTCATTTGTTATTTTGAAATGTATCACATATATATAACTTTACAGAATATAATAATATTTAGTCCATGCGATTCCGTTGCTTGAAATTAAAGGGCACTGTGCCTAAAATTGCTTTCGTGCGATTGCTATCCCGAGTTCGTTCTCTTAGGAGCGTCCTCCATTTTGTCTGCCACTCAGTCTTGGTGGGATTTTTTTACCCCCTTCGTGGGATTTTTTTGCCGTTATTTTCCTAAAAAATTTAGGATTAAAAATTGGTCTTAGGTTTGGATTTGATCTGTATGTATGTCAGTTCAAATTTGGCTTGTATAGGCTAGTTTTCGTTTCAATTTTCTTTTTGTGGTGCTTTGAGCTTTGGTTTCGTTTTGAATTTGTTTGGATTTTGGTGTTTTTTTTGTTGGCTAGCGGATGACATGGATTCTTCTTCTTTTGCTATCTTGAAAAAGGTTTAGTAGATGGTTTTGGCAAGCTCTGGATACCTATTTGTTTAGCATTGTAAGTAGAGTTTGAGAGTAAGTGTTAATATATAATAATTAGTAGAGAATTATGGTATAACCATACCTATTTGTTTAGCATTGTGAGTAGAGTTTGAGAGTAAGTGTTAACATATAATAATTAGTAGAGAATTATGGTATAGCCATGACTATATTAGTTTGTTGTAAAACAGTGTCCTTATTATTTATTAGTTGCTTATTTTGTATCTAATTTTTTTTAATTATTATGAAACTCTATTTTCCTCTCTATTTCAACATTATGATCCTTTATCCATGATGTTGGCTATAATCACAAAACTTATATTGTCTAAAAATATGGTTGTGAATAACTAGGGAAACTAATATATATGCGTGTTGATTTCTTGAAATATATATAGTTTTAATAGGTTAACAAAAATTTTATTTAAAAAGCCCAACCTGTTACGGTCTCTCGAGTTCCTCAGACCCTATATCTGAGTGGTACATACTAGATATGTTAGATTCGAATATAAGTGAGGTGTTACAAATACCAAATAAAGAAAAGTTGTTACAAGTTCGGCAAATGATTCAAATCAAATATTCTCATAGTATTTCTATGTGTATATTCCACACTTTAAACATTATTCATACACTGTAGATTCTGATGTACATCTAGATAGTTTGAACTAGGTGTGTACAATTTAAATTCAATTTGCTGTATTTGCACTATCTTTAAGCTGCAGTACATTCGAATGAGACTATTGAAGATGTCAAATTAATACATAAATACATAAATATAACATAAATATCCGGACTCCTAACCAAATCCTCCATGTTATGCCCAAACCAACCTTAATTGTCCCAAATTTGTTTCACCAAATTGTAGATCTCATAACCATCAATAGTCTGATCAGTTCAGTGCAATGAAACCTTAGTTGAAAAGTTGAAAGTAAAATGCCCAATTCCAGAATTTCGATGGGGTTGTCGTGCAGCAGGTTGTTGTAATGGTCTTCTTCTGATAGTAAACCTCGATCACTCTGATATGTACTTGTGGAATCCTAGCCTTGGAAAAATTAAGCGTTTCCCAGGTGTTGGTGATACAGTCCCATTGGCAGAATTAATACAGATTCCCCTGGGTCCGTATTGAACAAGCTAGGGACGTAATCTTTCCTATCACATCCTGAACAAAACATTAAGATATCTTAATATAATCAAACAAAAAGCAATATAAAAGTATTAGAAAGGGAAATAGTGTGTATACCACGCCTCTGCCTCTCTGCTTTAGCAACCCTTTTGATGTAACATGAACAATCCCTGATAAAACTATAAATATTTGAAACAAAAAAATAATCAAAGATTAGAATTGACAACATCTAAAAATTAAATCAAAATGGAATCCATTAGAAACTACTTGTACCTTTAGCACATGGACCATGATTTGGTCTCCAGATATGCTCTCCTCATCATCTTCGCTGCTCAATTGATTGGCCATTTACTGATTTATGAAGTTCTTGAATATGGTAAGATGGGGGCGGCTATATAGGGTTTATGGGGTATGTGCAACACCCCCGACTCCCAGCTTATATAGGCAACAGTTAAAATATGGGAAATTTCCTGGAAATTTCTTATTCTTAGGTTGTATTCAATTGAGATTTTGAAAGATTTTTATGGATTTTAGAAATCTTGGGTATTTAATTTGGATTTTAAACAATCCTTAAAAATCTGAAGGTGTTCAATAAAGATTGGAATTTTTTTTAAAATCTGAGTGTACTCAATTTAAATTTTAAAAAATCAATCAAAATTTGGTTGTATTCAATTTGGATTTTAAAATTTTCATCATAATATGATGGTATTTAAAAGTCTATGAATTTTTTTTTATTTAAAAAAGTTGTGGATTTTTGATGGATTTACTTGTACATTTTTATTATCTTGAAATATCTTCGAAATATATGAGATCTTGATGGATTTCTAAAAAACTCCACAAAATCTGCTAGAGTCTATAAGATTTTGGATTAACTCCATCAAAATTCACAAAGAATTAAAATCAATAAAAATCTTTTAAAATCCATAGATTATTGACAATTCTTTAAAATCTGAAATGAATACACCCCCCTTAATTTTCATTAGTCAAGTGATTTTCTATTTTTTTTCTATTTGTTTGTTATTTTTCTTCACTCATATTTTTTTAATGTTTAAGAAGACTTCTTTTGTTTGTTTTAGTTACTGTCCCCCAAGATTCTTTACCTACTTTCGCCTCATGCCTGACACGTATTTTAAGGCTATTATACAATATAGATCTATATATATATTTTTTAATTTTTTTATATATAAAATTTTAAACACTATATTTTTATTTAAAAGAAAAAAATATTTAAAATTATTTAGGAAACCGTGTTTTACGGGAGCCATACAATGTATGATGTTCCCTCTTCCCCCAATGTAAACATCTCAGTAGGACGGAGGGAGTACATCATAAAAATTAAAACAAAGTTCTAATTAGGTTCTTTATTTTATTTAATTATCTAAAAACACAATTCAAATGATAAATTTTGAATATAAATTATTTCTTGATGTAATGAGTGCAACTGTGATTGTTAAAAGTCAACAAGAATCATTCAAAGTTTGAACTTTTATAACTAATTTAAATTCTAATTTTTTCATGAAATAGGCATTTTAAGAAATTAAATTAAACATTTTTTAGGAGTTAAAAATAAATAGTAGAATTCAATTTTTCTGAAACACAGTATGTAATTTATAAAAAAGTTGCTTAATATAAATATATATATATTAAAAACGTATAAAATAAGCCCTATTGCATAATTAATATAGCCTTAATTAAACCTAATATGGTCCGTAAGAAAAGCCCATTAAATAAGGTATGAAACCCTAAATATTTATTAATTTTATAATTAATAAATAATGGGAAATCAGCTATCAAATAATATCCTATTCAGGGTATAATTCTTTGGAGCTTGGCCTCCAAAAAACTTGAGAGGATAAGTAATCAACTTCCTGCATTCTAGGACTCCAAAATTCAGTCTAAGTCCGAGACTTGTTCACCAAGTCTCCTAACCGGAACCTAAATTAGGATTGCCCACGCCTATATAAAGGGTCTCACCTCGCGGATCAGAACTACATTTTTGGCTTGATCCTTTGAATATATCAAGGTACGCATCTTGTGAAGGCAGATTTAAGTCCCGAAACACGAAAGCAGTCAATCAAGGGCCTAGAGCTCACGAACCCTAGCATTAATTATAAACTAGTTTTTACCCATAACATTTGGCGTCATCTGTGGGAAGAAGACATCAACCATGGTAACCCCACAAAGCAGAAATAACATTCCTGAAGGAGCATCAACTTGAATTACTCAAACAATCTCATCCGCTATTGAGATTCCACCTCACCCACCTCCTCTCAAGGGACGGAGAATCCAATCATGCCCCAATCTGGATCTCAGCCAATCGCGACTCTAGGAGAGAACTGTGACACCCTCAATCTCGGGGTTAGGAAATGAGGACTCACACACCTCCAATCTAATAATTAAATATGCATAAACCACGATTAACTACTAACAGGTTCAACAGGATAAAGTATGAGACAAGATTACAACTATCAATCACAAAATATAACTTACAAACACAAAATATTATTAAATAAACAATATCGATTCCGGCTGGGAACCGACATATAACCCATTGTATCTTTAAACATTTCCTTCTAAGCGCGAGCTCACTCTTAATTACCACTACCTGCTCTGGCAACCGGAAGCCCTCAACACGGTAGGGACCACCAAGTACGCTCTTACGAGCAGTGCGCCTAAGCCTGACCATCTTCTTGCTTAACTGCCATGGTTAGATTAAAACAAAACAAATGAGTATAAAACTCAGCAAGTAACTATATAGCAGTTCCACAATATCAGTTCACAATATGATTTACCAAACTCAGGGCATTCTACTTTATTTGATCTAGGTGGCAGATTTCTAGCTTTTGGGTTAAGGAAAGGTTTTTGAAGGATAATGTGGGGCTTTCAAGGAACAAGGCTCAAAGCAGGACGAAAGCCGACATTCATCACAAATCATTAAAGGATCAAAATAGATCTTTCAATAGAGGAAAGCAACAATATTTCATTATATGGAATCAATCATATGATCAACAAATGCAAGAATCGGGGTTCTCGAGCTTCAAGCTTCACATTAACATAATCCACTCTTTTCAAAGCAATATAAACCATTTTCATTTTCAAGAATCAATTTACTGAACAGAAAGTTTCAGTTCCCTTTTTAAACAATCATTTAGAACCCTTGATTGGATCATTTCCTCTTTCCATTTCATTATAATACGGATGATCAGCCCGTACCGACCTCCATCCGGTCTTTGAGGTACCAATCGACATAATTTCATCCTTAAATTGGACTAGCCCCGCTAGCCTCTTACCATGACTAGACTAGTCCTACTTTCCTCTTACGTCCCAATCCAATCCATCAGGAATTCATTTGGAAAACCTTGAGTTGGAAAAACAATTAGGTTTTCAAAAACTCATTTCATCATTACCAAGAATTTGAAATCATTCGGACTCTTTCAAGTCGAAACTCATTCTTAAATCATATTTTAAGGAAACAAAGTTCAGGGAGTGATTCAAAGATACGCAAGGAACAATTCATAAGAATTCTGTATCAGGGAGAATAAAGCACTTAAGTTAGAAGGATCAATAGTTGTTTAGGGATCAATAGGGTGATCAGGAAAACAGGGTATCATTAAACAGGGTTAACAAGGATAATCAGAGGGTTCAATATAATCCATGGCTTAATAGATAACTTGAACAGAAATGACAGATTATCAAAGGGTTGAATCATTAAGCTTATCAATAACAGTTTATCAAGAACAAAGGCAGGGTATCTCAAATCAATATCAGGGTTTCATAATTAAACAGTTCAATACTCTACATGGTATGAACAACATTCTCTTTATAACCATTTACACAAGTAATCAGAGTTACTTGCCTGAATTTGCTTTCCTGAAGGTTGAACTACTGCCACCTAGTATACCCTTTACTTTCCTAGCCTGAATGCCCTCACGCTCCGAATCTACAATAAAACCAAACCTTAATCAGATTCTCAACTCTCGTTCCCGGAACGATCACTCTATACGATAACTAGATTATATCCTTGACTCGAGTACACGAATATAGCTTATACACATAAGCACATAACACATTCCTTCTCGTAACCTTTATATCTTTATATAATTAATAATCGAAGCGCACTTGCTTAATCTTAGCTATTTCTCAAATCACACTAATATAACTTTACGAGTACATGATTTATTCACAACCAAACATTTACGACCATAGCTATCACTTATAGCTCTTTTTAATATCAAACGATTTAATTCCCTTTTTCTTTTACTCCTTAATTCGAACGAAACATACAAAAGAAATCCAATATATTCAATTTCAATCTCACACAATCATGCACAACTAATGCAATTTACAAGGTTCATTTACTCACAATTAATCATCACTTAGTCACATAATTATAATCACATCACATAACACATACTTCATTGACTTAATTATGTCGCAAAATTCTCAGTCGTCACAAGAACCCTCAAAACTCGACTTTGAATGCTCCTTTAGGGGCACAATCTAAGGGTTTTGAGATGTCAACTATGGTCTCAAGGAGTTGATGAGTTTCTAGATTAGGTAATGGATGTTGATAATTTTTTAATAACGATAATTTTATTAATGTCATGGGTGTTCCTAACAATATGCAGGCTGCGATAACTCGGGTCAAATCCCGAGCATTTTTCAAAACCGGGTCCAGTCCCGATTCCGAGTCCGAAATAATCAGAAGCCTACTATCCTAATTGTAACCAACTTGGGTAAACAATAATCCCACCATAGGCCCCCAAAAGATCATGACTTATTGGTGCATATAGTAGTAGTACTTTATCTTATAAACTGAACAGAAGTCCCAAATCTTATTGATGTGGGACTAAGATATTACAAACTCCCCCACCTAAAGTTTTGACATCCTCATCAGGCCCGAACAAATAGGCCATGGGACAAAGATCATACCTCTCTACATATTATGAAATAATACCGGCTGGCTTTGTGTTACCACCTCCGAATCTTTATCCATTTTAGGATAATAGCATTAGCTTTCGTATTCCCACCTTCGATAACCTGATGAATCAAGATTTAGAGAGATAGCTCTGATACTATAGACGACAACCTGGGTCAAACCATGAGCATTTTTCAAAACCTGGTCCAATTCTGATTCTGAGTCTGAAATAAGTCGAAGACTACTGTTCCAAATTCAGCCAATTTGGGTAAACAATAAGCCTACCCAAGGCCCCAAAAGATCATAATTTATTCGTGCACATAGTAGTAGTACTTTGCCTTATAATCTGAATAGAAATCTTAAATCTTATCGATGTGGGACTGGGATGTTACATATGCTAAGATGGTAGAGTTTTGTTTGAAAGGCGTTGGTTGTAGATGGTGGGAATAAAATTTCTCCAGGGGCGGCAAATAGTACTGGAACTTCTTCATGAGACAAATACTAGATGTCGGCAAAGAAGAATCGTCACTCTACATTATGAACATCTCCAGTTGGTTTCAAATTTCTATAATATAATAATATATAGAATTTTTTTTAAAATTATTCACATTTAATGTCACATAATAATATAAGTTATGGTCAGAGAAGTTTATTTACAAGAATCAAATAATGAACTTATGGCACAACAAGGCACATGCTTGTTTGTTCTTTACTTGTTCTTAATCAAACAATTAAGGTAAATTTCTGAAAAACTATGAATGCTATTTTTTAATTTCCAAATAAACTCTTTAGACCTGGTTTATAATTTGATGTAATTATTGATGGTAGTGCAGGTCAAATACATATTTAGTCAGAAATAGGGGTTTTTTAACTTTTGGAAATAACGATTATATGTAGTTATACGAGTAATGCTACTAAATGAATGTTAAATTATAAATATTTCTAGTTCTATATCGTGAATATGAACGAATACATAATGTAGCCTAGTTTTATTTAATGTAATATTAATTAGGATTTCATAACCAATTTATTGCTCTTGGTAATTTTACACAATAGGTCTAACATCAGCTTTATATAGGTTATATTCATCAAATTAGTGGACACAAAATTTAACTTATAATATGTGGATTTATACTTGGGTACCACCTTCAATCAAATACTGAATAATAATTGAGCCCAGTGACATCAAACATTCATCCTTCTAGAAAGATAGTCATTAGTCCAAGACCGGACTTGCATCAAAGAACGGTCCCAACAAGAAAAAGAGATATGTCAACACACTTCTTGCCGGAATGTCGGCTAACACCCAACACTCTTCTTGTAGAACAATATCAAAAATAACACCAAGGAAAATACCAAACATTCAATGTCCAAGAAGGATAGTCTCAAGGCCAAGAATAACATCTTTACAAAGTTCAAGGGCAAAGGTAAGAAAATAGTATTCATTTACGTTTTATATTCATTTCTTAAATTTTCAATTACCATATTATTTACGTGTTTTCACCTTAAATTTAACGAGAAAGTTGTATGAAATGTATACATTATTATGATAAACTAAATTCATCACATGGACACATAATTATGTGTCAATCATAATTTTAGCAATATATAGAGTATCATAAATACTATGTATGCTGTACTTTTACATTATATATTTCATTCATGATCTTTTTTTTTATAAATAATTTCATGGAAACTAGGTACTTTGTTTCTTTCGCCAATAACAAATTTGCTCAATATTTAATTTATTTATTCTAGACCAAGAAATTTGAATGAATTCTTACTCCAAGAAAAAAGAGTCACGAACAACTGAAAAATTGGTCTCAAATTGCCCTTGTAGGTTGGAAATGAGTGCAAAACTGACCCTCGAACAACCAATATAATCGATCATTTAAAACCAGGTTGGTTGGAAATAAAAGGTAAACCGAGCTTGATCGACCAACTTTATTGATTGTTTATAAAATTTGGATACCTTAATATGTGACCCCAAATACCATACCCCAAACACCATATTGAAAATCCACGTCATTACTATTTCCCCAACTGACCTATATTTTAGTCGGAAAAGGTTGGTCGCAAATGTAGAATTATTTATTTCCAATTTTCGGTCGTATATAGACACAAAAAAGTTGTATGTTATATTTGGTCGTGTATATAACAGTAGGCCAAAAATGATTAATCAAATCAATTGTGCAAAATAGACAAATGTTGAAGGAGATAGTAGTAAATGATTTGAATTTGGTTGCTTATGGTGAAAATGGTGGTTGGAAATAACTTTAATTTGGTCGCTTTAAAGAAAAGTATGGTAATATCACTTCAATAATTTGGTAATTCACAAAAACAATATATTAAAATTGAATTCTTTTAAATGCAAATAATAGAGTCATATAAATATTTTTCATTATCGTCATAAAATAATAAGTGATACAATCAACTAAAACTAAAATACATTATTACCAAAAACTAAAATAAATTACAATAGAACTAAATTAAACACTAAATAGTAGAATTCTTTCATCTATAAAATCATCCCCTTCTTCACAAGTGAGCCATCTTCTTCTTCACATTTATTGTTTTCAACATTTGTTGGAACAAAGTGATTTTTCTAATTACCCAAATTAACCGAGCATTGATTAGTATATAAACATACGTGTAGTATTGAGAAATTTGAATACAAATTCACATATGTAAAAAATATAGAGTTAAAACATCTTTACATTAAAAAACTAGATGGATATATCAAACACCCATTCACAATTAAGTTTGTGATATGATTACCAATTAATTTTGAAGAGGATGAAGTTGATTACACCAAAAATTAGTTATTGTAATGATATGATAAATAAAATAGAAATATGCAAATAAAAGAAATTAGAAAGAAAACATATTAAAACACCAAGTTGGATTAAATCCAACCGAATGATTCAAAAAAGCAGTTGGTTTTGTAACTAGCGGTTTTATTCAAATTTTCACGAAAATTTGAATTTTACAGGATAAAGTAAAATAACTATATTCGGCCGGTTACAATCAATACGCGATAGGTTTGTAATTAAGGCTAATTTAAATTTTCTAGAAAATTCAAATTTCCACCCAAAAAATTCGTGAAAATTTAAATTTTTCAGGCTAAACTAAAATAAGTAGAATTCTTTTGCTTATCGTCTTTAACTGATTGGTTTTGTAATGATGAGTTATTCAAATTTTCAAGAAAATTCAAATCCCCTTCAAAATTTACAAAATATAAAACTTTTTTTGGGCTAAACTAAAATCGACTGAATGCGGTTGGTTATAGTCTCCGGGTTGTTCTTTATGTCTTTAAAATGAACGTTTTTATTATGAAACATTAAAATCGAACCTATGTTGATATTTTTTGGCGTGCATGTAGATCGTTTTAAAAAATAATATATTTTTTTTATATATTTAAACAAAAAATTGAAAAATTAAAATTCAGTCCGTTATTTATAGAATATATAGTCACTTAGATCAGTCGCTTTTGAAATCATAAACCACCTATTAGTAAGGCTGGCAGTTGATTTTGGGTAGTTACTTTTAAATATGGGTTGGTTCTATATAGTCTTTTTATTGGTTGGTTTTAGACCCATTGGTTCTAAAATTCAAAATAAATCTTATTTCCAACCGATGAAAAAATGATTAAATATTAGAAAAATATAGGTCGTTTATGTTAGATGGTCAATTTGCTTTAAATGTGGTCCTCTTTTAAGGCAATATGAGTCACTTTTTCTGGAATATAAATGGTTAAAAATTGGTCAAAAATACACTAAATACACTAAATGTCCTAGAATTGATGTTTCGAAATTACTCAAAC